>NW_027472840.1:0-231923 GCF_030347505.1 Rhynchophorus ferrugineus
TTCACATTCCAAGTAATATTCGGCATGCTAATTACATTGCCGGTTGCCAAATTGCATTATCTCTTATAGTTTTCCGAGATATGGACTATCGGTAATTTACACCTTAGGCTCTGCTTCTAACTTGGGCCCAAATTGTAAAATGGTCTTATCTATTGGCGATTTCGTTCCCAATTCACATTCCAAGTAATATTCGGCATGCTAATTACATTGCCGGTTGCCAAATTGCATTATCTCTTATAGTTTCCGAGATATGGACTATCGATAATTTACACCTTAGGCTCTGCTTCTAACTTGGGCCCAAATTGTAAAATGGTCTTATTTATTGGCGATTTCGTTCCAATTCACATTCCAAGTAATATTCGGCATGCTAATTACATTGCCGGTTGCCAAATTGCATTATCTCTTATAGTTTCCGAGATATGGACTATCGATAATTTACACCTTAGGCTCTGCTTCTAACTTGGGCCCAAATTGTAAAATGGTCTTATCTATTGGCGATTTCGTTCCAATTCACATTCCAAGTAATATTCTTCATGCTAATTACATTGCCGGTTGCCAAATTGCATTATCTCTTATAGTTTCCGAGATATGGACTATCGATAATTTACGCCTTAGGCTCTGCTTCTAACTTGGGCCCAAATTGTAAAATGGTCTTATCTATTGGCGATTTCGTTCCAATTCACATTCCAAGTAATATTCGGCATGCTAATTACATTGCCGGTTGCCAAATTGCATTATCTCTTATAGTTTCCGAGATATGGACTATCGATAATTTACACCTTAGGCTCTGCTTCTAACTTGGGCCCAAATTGTAAAATGGTCTTATCTATTGGCGATTTCGTTCCAATTCACATTCCAAGTAATATTCGGCATGCTAATTACATTGCCGGTTGCCAAATTGCATTATCTCTTATAGTTTCCGGGATATGGACTATCGATAATTTACACCTTAGGCTCTGCTTCTAACTTGGGCCCAAATTGTAAAATCGTCTTATCTATTGGCGATTTCGTTCCAATTCACATTTCAAGTAATATTCGGCATGCTAATTACATTGCCGGTTGCCAAATTGCATTATCTCTTATAGTTTCCGAGATATGGACTATCGATAATTTACACCTTAGGCTCTGCTTCTAACTTGGGCCCAAATTGTAAAATTTTCTTATCTATTGGCGATTTCGTTCCAATTCACATTCCAAGTAATATTCGGCATGCTAATTACATTGCCATTTGCCAAATTGCATTATCTCTTATAGTTTCCGAGATATGGACTATGGATAATTTACACCTTAGGCTCTGCTTCTAACTTGGGCTCAAATTGTAAAATGGTCTTATCTATTGGCGATTTCGTTCCAATTCACATTCCAAGTAATATTCGGCATGCTAATTACATTGCCGGTTGCCAAGTTGCATTATCTCTTATAGTTTCCGAGATATGGACTATCGATAATTTACACCTTAGGCTCTGCTCCTAACTTGGGCCCAAATTGTAAAATGGCCTTATCTATTGGCGATTTCGTTCCAATTCACATTCCAAGTAATACTCGGCATGCTGATTACATTGCCGGTTGCCAAATTGCATTATCTCTTATAGTTTCAGAGATATGGACTATCGATAATTTACACCTTAGGCTCTGCTTCTAACTTGGGCCCAAATTGTAAAATGGTCTTATCTATTGGCGATTTCGTTCCAATTCACATTCCAAGTAATATTCGGCATGATAATTACATTGCCGGTTGCCAAATTGCATTATCTCTTATAGTTTCCGAGATATGGACTATCGATAATTTACACCTTAGGCTCTGCTTCTAACTTGGGCCCAAATTGTAAAATGGTCTTATCTATTGGCGATTTCGTTCCAATTCACATTCCAAGTAATATTCGGCATGTTAATTAAATTGCCGGTTGCCAAATTGCATTATCTCTTATAGTTTCCGAGATATGGACTATCGATAATTTACACCTTAGGCTCTGCTTCTAACTTGGGCCCAAATTGTAAAATGGTCTTATCTATTGGCGATTTCGTTCCAATTCACATTCCAAGTAATATTCGGCATGCTAATTACATTGCCGGTTGCCAAATTGCATTATCTCTTATAGTTTCCGAGATATGGACTATCGATAATTTACACCTTAGGCTCTGCTTCTAACTTGGGCCCAAATTGTAAAATCGCCTTATCTATTGGCGATTTCGTTCCAATTCACACTCCAAGTAATATTCGGCATGCTAATTACATTGCCGGTTGCCAAATTGCATTATCTCTTATAGTTTCCGAGATATGGACTATCGATAATTTACACCTTAGGCTCTGCTTCTAACTTGGGCCCAAATTGTAATATTCGGCATGCTAATTACATTGCCGGTTGCCAAATTGCATTATCTCTTATAGTTTCCGAGATATGGACTATCCTTAATTTACACCTTAGGCTCTGCTTCTAACTTGGGCCCAAATTGTAAAATCGTCTTATCTATTGGCGGTTTCGTTCCAATTCACATTTCAAGTAATATTCGGCATGCTAATTACATTGCCGGTTGCCAAATTGCATTATCTCTTATAGTTTCCGAGATATGGACTATCGATAATTTACACCTTAGGCTCTGCTTCTAGCTTGGGCCCAAATTGTAAAATGGTCTTATCTATTGGCGATTTCGTTCCAATTCACATTCCAAGTAATATTCGGCATGCTAATTACATTGCCGGTTGCCAAATTGAATTATCTCTTATAGTTTCCGAGATATGGACTATCGATAATTTACACCTTAGGCTCTGCCTCTAACTTGGGCCCAAATTGTAAAATGGTCTTATCTATTGGCGATTTCGTTCCAATTCACATTCCAAGTAATATTCGGCATGCTAATTACATTGCCGGTTGCCAAATTGCATTATCTCTTATAGTTTCCGAGATATGGACTATCGATAATTTACACCTTAGGCTCTGCTTCTAACTTGGGCCCAAATTGTAAAATCGTCTTATCTATTGGCGATTTCGTTCCAATTCACATTCCAAGTAATATTCGGCATGCTAATTACATTGCCGGTTGCCAAATTGCATTATCTCTTATAGTTTCCGAGATATGGACTATCGATAATTTACACCTTAGGCTCTGCTTCTAACTTGGGCCCAAATTGTAAAATCGTCTTATCTATTGGCGATTTCGTTCCAATTCACATTTCAAGTAATATTCGGCATGCTAATTACATTGCCGGTTGCCAAATTGCATTATCTCTTATAGTTTCCGAGATATGGACTATCGATAATTTACACCTTAGGCTCTGCTTCTAGCTTGGGCCCAAATTGTAAAATGGTCTTATCTATTGGCGATTTCGTTCCAATTCACATTCCAAGTAATATTCGGCATGCTAATTACATTGCCGGTTGCCAAATTGCATTATCTCTTATAGTTTCCGAGATATGGACTATCGATAATTTACACCTTAGGCTCTGCTTCTAACTTGGGCCCAAATTGTAAAATGGTCTTATCTATTGGAGATTTCGTTCCAATTCACAGTCCAAGTAATATTCGGCATGCTAATTACATTGCCGGTTGTCAAATTGCATTATCTCTTATAGTTTCCGAGATATGGACTATCGATAATTTACACCTTAGGCTCTGCTTCTAACTTGGGCCCAAATTGTAAAATCGCCTTATCTATTGGCGATTTCGTTCCAATTCACATTCCAAGTAATATTCGGCATGCTAATTACATTGCCGGTTGCCAAATTGCATTATCTCTTATAGTTTCCGTGATATGGACTATCGGTAATTTACACCTTAGGCTCTGCTTCTAACTTGGGCCCAAATTGTAAAATGGTCTTATCTATTGGCGATTTCGTTCCAATTCACATTCCAAGTAATATTCGGCATGCTAATTACATTGCCGGTTACCAAATTGCATTATCTCTTATAGTTTCCGAGATATGGACTATCGATAATTTACACCTTAGGCTCTGCTTCTAACTTGGGCCCAAATTGTAAAATGGTCTTATCTATTGGCGATTTCGTTCCAATTCACATTCCAAGTAATATTCGGCATGCTAATTACATTGCCGGTTGCCAAATTGCATTATCTCTTATAGTTTCCGAGATATGGACTATCGATAATTTACACCTTAGGCTCTGCTTCTAACTTGGGCCCAAATTGTAATATGGTCTTATCTATTGGCGATTTCGTTCCAATTCACATTCCAAGTAATATTCTTCATGCTAATTACATTGCCGGTTGCCAAATTGCATTATCTCTTATAGTTTCCGAGATATAGACTATCGATAATTTACGCCTTAGGCTCTGCTTCTAACTTGGGCCCAAATTGTAAAATGGTCTTATCTATTGTCGATTTCGTTCCAATTCACATTCCAAGTAATATTCGGCATGCTAATTACATTGCCGGTTGCCAAATTGCATTATCTCTTATAGTTTCCGAGATATGGACTATCGATAATTTACACCTTAGGCTCTGCTTCTAACTTGGGCCCAAATTGTAAAATGGTCTTATCTATTGGCGATTTCGTTCCAATTCACATTCCAAGTAATATTCGGCATGCTAATTACATTGCCGGTTGCCAAATTGCATTATCTCTTATAGTTTCCGGGATATGGACTATCGATAATTTAAACCTTAGGCTCTGCTTCTAACTTGGGCCCAAGTTGTAAAATCGTCTTATCTATTGGCGATTTCGTTCCAATTCACATTTCAAGTAATATTCGGCATGCTAATTACATTGCCGGTTGCCAAATTGCATTATCTCTTATAGTTTCCAAGATATGGACTATCGATAATTTACACCTTAGGCTCTGCTTCTAGCTTGGGCTCAAATTGTAAAATGGTCTTATCTATTGGCGATTTCGTTCCAATTCACATTCCAAGTAATATTCGGCATGCTAATTACATTGCCGGTTGCCAAATTGAATTATCTCTTATAGTTTCCGAGATATGGACTATCGATAATTTACACCTTAGGCTCTGCCTCTAACTTGGGCCCAAATTGTAAAATGGTCTTATCTATTGGCGATTTCGTTCCAATTCACATTCCAAGTAGTATTCGGCATGCTAATTACATTGCCGGTTGCCAAATTGCATTATCTCTTATAGTTTCCGAGATATGGACTATCGATAATTTACACCTTAGGCTCTGCTTCTAACTTGGGCCCAAATTGTAAAATGGTCTTATCTATTGGCGATTTCGTTCCAATTCACATTCCAAGTAATATTCGGCATGCTAATTACATTGCCATTTGCCAAATTGCATTATCTCTTATAGTTTCCGAGATATGGACTATGGATAATTTACACCTTAGGCTCTGCTTCTAACTTGGGCTCAAATTGTAAAATGGTCTTATCTATTGGCGATTTCGTTCCAATTCACATTCCAAGTAATATTCGGCATGCTAATTACATTGCCGGTTGCCAAATTGCATTATCTCTTATAGTTTCCGAGATATGGACTATCGATAATTTACACCTTAGGCTCTGCTTCTAACTTGGGCCCAAATTGTAAAATGGTCTTATCTATTGGCGATTTCGTTCCAATTCACATTCCAAGTAGTATTGGGCATGCTAATTACATTGCCGGTTGCCAAATTGCATTATCTCTTATAGTTTCCGAGATATGGACTATCGATAATTTACACCTTAGGCTCTGCTTCTAACTTGGGCCCAAATTGTAATATGGTCTTATCTATTGGCGATTTCGTTCCAATTCACATTCCAAGTAATATTCGGCATGCTAATTACATTGCCGGTTGCCAAATTGCATTATCTCTTATAGTTTCCGAGATATGGACTATCGATAATTTACACCTTAGGCTCTGCTTCTAACTTGGGCCCAAATTGTAAAATGGTCTTATCTATTGGCGATTTCGTTCCAATTCACATTCCAAGTAATATTCGGCATGCTAATTACATTGCCGGTTGCCAAATTGCATTATCTCTTATAGTTTCCGGGATATGGACTATCGATAATTTAAACCTTAGGCTCTGCTTCTAACTTGGGCCCAAGTTGTAAAATCGTCTTATCTATTGGCGATTTCGTTCCAATTCACATTTCAAGTAATATTCGGCATGCTAATTACATTGCCGGTTGCCAAATTGCATTATCTCTTATAGTTTCCAAGATATGGACTATCGATAATTTACACCTTAGGCTCTGCTTCTAGCTTGGGCTCAAATTGTAAAATGGTCTTATCTATTGGCGATTTCGTTCCAATTCACATTCCAAGTAATATTCGGCATGCTAATTACATTGCCGGTTGCCAAATTGAATTATCTCTTATAGTTTCCGAGATATGGACTATCGATAATTTACACCTTAGGCTCTGCCTCTAACTTGGGCCCAAATTGTAAAATGGTCTTATCTATTGGCGATTTCGTTCCAATTCACATTCCAAGTAGTATTCGGCATGCTAATTACATTGCCGGTTGCCAAATTGCATTATCTCTTATAGTTTCCGAGATATGGACTATCGATAATTTACACCTTAGGCTCTGCTTCTAACTTGGGCCCAAATTGTAAAATGGTCTTATCTATTGGCGATTTCGTTCCAATTCACATTCCAAGTAATATTCGGCATGCTAATTACATTGCCATTTGCCAAATTGCATTATCTCTTATAGTTTCCGAGATATGGACTATGGATAATTTACACCTTAGGCTCTGCTTCTAACTTGGGCTCAAATTGTAAAATGGTCTTATCTATTGGCGATTTCGTTCCAATTCACATTCCAAGTAATATTCGGCATGCTAATTACATTGCCGGTTGCCAAATTGCATTATCTCTTATAGTTTCCGAGATATGGACTATCGATAATTTACACCTTAGGCTCTGCTTCTAACTTGGGCCCAAATTGTAAAATGGTCTTATCTATTGGCGATTTCGTTCCAATTCACATTCCAAGTAGTATTCGGCATGCTAATTACATTGCCGGTTGCCAAATTGCATTATCTCTTATAGTTTCCGAGATATGGACTATCGATAATTTACACCTTAGGCTCTGCTTCTAACTTGGGCCCAAATTGTAAAATGGTCTTATCTATTGGCGATTTCGTTCCAATTCACATTCCAAGTAATATTCGGCATGCTAATTACATTGCCATTTGCCAAATTGCATTATCTCTTATAGTTTCCGAGATATGGACTATGGATAATTTACACCTTAGGCTCTGCTTCTAGCTTGGGCCCAAATTGTAAAATGGTCTTATCTATTGGCGATTTCGTTCCAATTCACATTCCAAGTAATATTCGGCATGCTAATTACATTGCCATTTGCCAAATTGCATTATCTCTTATAGTTTCCGAGATATGGACTATGGATAATTTACACCTTAGGCTCTGGTTCTAACTTGGGCTCAAATTGTAAAATGGTCTTATCTATTGGCGATTTCGTTGCAATTCACATTCCAAGTAATATTCGGCATGCTAATTGCATTGCCGGTTGTCAAATTGCATTATCTCTTATAGTTTCCGAGATATGGACTATCGATAATTTACACCTTAGGCTCTGCTTCTAACTTGGGCCCAAATTGTAAAATGGCCTTATCTATTGGCGATTTCGTTCCAATTCACATTCCAAGTAATACTCGGCATGCTGATTACATTGCCGGTTGCCAAATTGCATTATCTCTTATAGTTTCAGAGATATGGACTATCGATAATTTACACCTTAGGCTCTGCTTCTAACTTGGGCCCAAATTGTAAAATGGTCTTATCTATTGGCGATTTCGTTCCAATTCACATTCCAAGTAATATTCGGCATGCTAATTACATTGCCGGTTGCCAAATTGCATTATCTCTTATAGTTTCCGAGATATGGACTATCGATAATTTACACCTTAGGCTCTGCTTCTAACTTGGGCCCAAATTGTAATATGGTCTTATCTATTGGCGATTTCGTTCCAATTCACATTCCAAGTAATATTCTTCATGCTAATTACATTGCCGGTTGCCAAATTGCATTATCTCTTATAGTTTCCGAGATATGGACTATCGATAATTTACGCCTTAGGCTCTGCTTCTAACTTGGGCCCAAATTGTAAAATGGTCTTATCTATTGGCGATTTCGTTCCAATTCACATTCCAAGTAATATTCGGCATGCTAATTACATTGCCGGTTGCCAAATTGCATTATCTCTTATAGTTTCCGAGATATGGACTATCGATAATTTACACCTTAGGCTCTGCTTCTAACTTGGGCCCAAATTGTAAAATGGTCTTATCTATTGGCGATTTCGTTCCAATTCACATTCCAAGTAATATTCGGCATGCTAATTACATTGCCGGTTGCCAAATTGCATTATCTCTTATAGTTTCCGAGATATGGACTATCGATAATTTACACCTTAGGCTCTGCTTCTAACTTGGGCCCAAATTGTAAAATGGTCTTATCTATTGGCGATTTCGTTCCAATTCACATTCCAAGTAATATTCGGCATGCTAATTACATTGCCATTTGCCAAATTGCATTATCTCTTATAGTTTCCGAGATATGGACTATGGATAATTTACACCTTAGGCTCTGCTTCTAACTTGGGCTCAAATTGTAAAATGGTCTTATCTATTGGCGATTTCGTTCCAATTCACATTCCAAGTAATATTCGGCATGCTAATTACATTGCCGGTTGCCAAATTGCATTATCTCTTATAGTTTCCGAGATATGGACTATCGATAATTTACACCTTAGGCTCTGCTTCTAACTTGGGCCCAAATTGTAAAATGGCCTTATCTATTGGCGATTTCGTTCCAATTCACATTCCAAGTAATACTCGGCATGCTGATTACATTGCCGGTTGCCAAATTGCATTATCTCTTATAGTTTCAGAGATATGGACTATCGATAATTTACACCTTAGGCTCTGCTTCTAACTTGGGCCCAAATTGTAAAATGGTCTTATCTATTGGCGATTTCGTTCCAATTCACATTCCAAGTAATATTCGGCATGCTAATTACATTGCCGGTTGCCAAATTGCATTATCTCTTATAGTTTCCGAGATATGGACTATCGATAATTTACACCTTAGGCTCTGCTTCTAACTTGGGCCCAAATTGTAAAATGGTCTTATCTATTGGCGATTTCGTTCCAATTCACATTCCAAGTAATATTCGGCATGTTAATTAAATTGCCGGTTGCCAAATTGCATTATCTCTTATAGTTTCCGAGATATGGACTATCGATAATTTACACCTTAGGCTCTGCTTCTAACTTGGGCCCAAATTGTAAAATGGTCTTATCTATTGGCGATTTCGTTCCAATTCACATTCCAAGTAATATTCGGCATGCTAATTACATTGCCGGTTGCCAAATTGCATTATCTCTTATAGTTTCCGAGATATGGACTATCGATAATTTACACCTTAGGCTCTGCTTCTAACTTGGGCCCAAATTGTAAAATGGTCTTATCTATTGGCGATTTCGTTCCAATTCACATTCCAAGTAATATTCGGCATGCTAATTACATTGCCGGTTGCCAAATTGCATTATCTCTTATAGTTTCCGAGATATGGACTATCGATAATTTACACCTTAGGCTCTGCTTCTAACTTGGGCCCAAATTGTAATATGGTCTTATCTATTGGCGATTTCGTTCCAATTCACATTCCAAGTAATATTCTTCATGCTAATTACATTGCCGGTTGCCAAATTGCATTATCTCTTATAGTTTCCGAGATATGGACTATCGATAATTTACGCCTTAGGCTCTGCTTCTAACTTGGGCCCAAATTGTAAAATCGTCTTATCTATTGGCGATTTCGTTCCAATTCACATTCCTAGTAATATTCGGCATGCTAATTACATTGCCGGTTGCCATATTGCATTATCTCTTATAGTTTCCGAGATATGGACTATCGATAATTTACACCTTAGGCTCTGCTTCTAACTTGGGCCCAAATTGTAAAATGGTCTTATCTATTGGCGATTTCGTTCCAATTCACATTCCAAGTAATATTCGGCATGCTAATTACATTGCCGGTTGCCAAATTGCATTATCTCTTATAGTTTCCGAGATATGGACTATCGATAATTTACACCTTAGGCTCTGCTTCTAACTTGGGCCCAAATTGTAAAATCGTCTTATCTATTGGCGATTTCGTTCCAATTCACATTCCAAGTAATATTCGGCATGCTAATTACATTGCCGGTTGCCAAATTGCATTATCTCTTATAGTTTCCGAGATATAAACTATCGATAATTTACACCTTAGGCTCTGCTTCTAGCTTGGGCCCAAATTGTAAAATGGTCTTATCTATTGGCGATTTCGTTCCAATTCACATTCCAAGTAATATTCGGCATGCTAATTACATTGCCGGTTGCCAAATTGCATTATCTCTTATAGTTTCCGAGATATGGACTATCGGTAATTTACACCTTAGGCTCTGCTTCTAACTTGGGCCCAAATTGTAAAATGGTCTTATCTATTGGCGATTTCGTTCCAATTCACATTCCAAGTAATATTCGGCATGCTAATTACATTGCCGGTTGCCAAATTGCATTATCTCTTATAGTTTCCGAGATATGGACTATCGATAATTTACACCTTAGGCTCTGCTTCTAACTTGGGCCCAAATTGTAAAATGGTCTTATCTATTGGCGATTTCGTTCCAATTCACATTCCAAGTAATATTCGGCATGCTAATTACATTGCCGGTTGCCAAATTGCATTATCTCTTATAGTTTCCGAGATATGGACTATCGATAATTTACACCTTAGGCTCTGCTTCTAACTTGGGCCCAAATTGTAATATGGTCTTATCTATTGGCGATTTCGTTCCAATTCACATTCCAAGTAATATTCTTCATGCTAATTACATTGCCGGTTGCCAAATTGCATTATCTCTTATAGTTTCCGAGATATGGACTATCGATAATTTACGCCTTAGGCTCTGCTTCTAACTTGGGCCCAAATTGTAAAATGGTCTTATCTATTGGCGATTTCGTTCCAATTCACATTCCAAGTAATATTCGGCATGCTAATTACATTGCCGGTTGCCAAATTGCATTATCTCTTATAGTTTCCGAGATATGGACTATCGATAATTTACAACTTAGGCTCTGCTTCTAACTTGGGCCCAAATTGTAAAATGGTCTTATCTATTGGCGATTTCGTTCCAATTCACATTCCAAGTAATATTCGGCATGATAATTACATTGCCATTTGCCAAATTGCATTATCTCTTATAGTTTCCGAGATATGGACTATCGATAATTTACACCTTAGGCTCTGCTTCTAACTTGGGCTCAAATTGTAAAATGGTCTTATCTATTGGCGATTTCGTTCCAATTCACATTCCAAGTAATATTCGGCATGCTAATTACATTGCCGGTTGCCAAATTGCATTATCTCTTATAGTTTCCGGGATATGGACTATCGATAATTTAAACCTTAGGCTCTGCTTCTAACTTGGGCCCAAGTTGTAAAATCGTCTTATCTATTGGCGATTTCGTTCCAATTCACATTTCAAGTAATATTCGGCATGCTAATTACATTGCCGGTTGCCAAATTGCATTATCTCTTATAGTTTCCGAGATATGGACTATCGATAATTTACACCTTAGGCTCTGCTTCTAGCTTGGGCTCAAATTGTAAAATGGTCTTATCTATTGGCGATTTCGTTCCAATTCACATTCCAAGTAATATTCGGCATGCTAATTACATTGCCGGTTGCCAAATTGAATTATCTCTTATAGTTTCCGAGATATGGACTATCGATAATTTACACCTTAGGCTCTGCCTCTAACTAGGGCCCAAATTGTAAAATGGTCTTATCTATTGGCGATTTCGTTCCAATTCACATTCCAAGTAGTATTCGGCATGCTAATTACATTGCCGGTTGCCAAATTGCATTATCTCTTATAGTTTCCGAGATATGGACTATCGATAATTTACACCTTAGGCTCTGCTTCTAACTTGGGCCCAAATTGTAAAATGGTCTTATCTATTGGCGATTTCGTTCCAATTCACATTCCAAGTAATATTCGGCATGCTAATTACATTGCCATTTGCCAAATTGCATTATCTCTTATAGTTTCCGAGATATGGACTATGGATAATTTACACCTTAGGCTCTGCTTCTAACTTGGGCCCAAATTGTAAAATGGTCTTATCTATTGGCGATTTCGTTCCAATTCACATTCCAAGTAGTATTCGGCATGCTAATTACATTGCCGGTTGCCAAATTGCATTATCTCTTATAGTTTCCGAGATATGGACTATCGATAATTTACACCTTAGGCTCTGCTTCTAACTTGGGCCCAAATTGTAAAATGGTCTTATCTATTGGCGATTTCGTTCCAATTCACATTCCAAGTAATATTCGGCATGCTAATTACATTGCCATTTGCCAAATTGCATTATCTCTTATAGTTTCCGAGATATGGACTATGGATAATTACACCTTAGGCTCTGCTTCTAGCTTGGGCCCAAATTGTAAAATGGTCTTATCTATTGGCGATTTCGTTCCAATTCACATTCCAAGTAATATTCGGCATGCTAATTACATTGCCGGTTGCCAAATTGAATTATCTCTTATAGTTTCCGAGATATGGACTATCGATAATTTACACCTTAGGCTCTGCCTCTAACTTGGGCCCAAATTGTAAAATGGTCTTATCTATTGGCGATTTCGTTCCAATTCACATTCCAAGTAGTATTCGGCATGCTAATTACATTGCCGGTTGCCAAATTGCATTATCTCTTATAGTTTCCGAGATATGGACTATCGATAATTTACACCTTAGGCTCTGCTTCTAACTTGGGCCCAAATTGTAAAATGGTCTTATCTATTGGCGATTTCGTTCCAATTCACATTCCAAGTAATATTCGGCATGCTAATTACATTGCCATTTGCCAAATTGCATTATCTCTTATAGTTTCCGAGATATGGACTATGGATAATTTACACCTTAGGCTCTGCTTCTAACTTGGGCTCAAATTGTAAAATGGTCTTATCTATTGGCGATTTCGTTGCAATTCACATTCCAAGTAATATTCGGCATGCTAATTACATTGCCGGTTGCCAAATTGCATTATCTCTTATAGTTTCCGAGATATGGACTATCGATAATTTACACCTTAGGCTCTGCTTCTAACTTGGGCCCAAATTGTAAAATGGCCTTATCTATTGGCGATTTCGTTCCAATTCACATTCCAAGTAATACTCGGCATGCTGATTACATTGCCGGTTGCCAAATTGCATTATCTCTTATAGTTTCAGAGATATGGACTATCGATAATTTACACCTTAGGCTCTGCTTCTAACTTGGGCCCAAATTGTAAAATGGTCTTATCTATTGGCGATTTCGTTCCAATTCACATTCCAAGTAATATTCGGCATGCTAATTACATTGCCGGTTGCCAAATTGCATTATCTCTTATAGTTTCCGAGATATGGACTATCGATAATTTACACCTTAGGCTCTGCTTCTAACTTGGGCCCAAATTGTAATATGGTCTTATCTATTGGCGATTTCGTTCCAATTCACATTCCAAGTAATATTCTTCATGCTAATTACATTGCCGGTTGCCAAATTGCATTATCTCTTATAGTTTCCGAGATATGGACTATCGATAATTTACGCCTTAGGCTCTGCTTCTAACTTGGGCCCAAATTGTAAAATGGTCTTATCTATTGGCGATTTCGTTCCAATTCACATTCCAAGTAATATTCGGCATGCTAATTACATTGCCGGTTGCCAAATTGCATTATCTCTTATAGTTTCCGAGATATCGACTATCGATAATTTACACCTTAGGCTCTGCTTCTAACTTGGGCCCAAATTGTAAAATGGTCTTATTTATTGGCGATTTCGTTCCAATTCACATTCCAAGTAATATTCGGCATGCTAATTACATTGCCGGTTGCCAAATTGCATTATCTCTTATAGTTTCCGAGATATGGACTATCGATAATTTACACCTTAGGCTCTGCTTCTAACTTGGGCCCAAATTGTAAAATGGTCTTATCTATTGGCGATTTCGTTCCAATTCACATTCCAAGTAATATTCGTCATGCTAATTACATTGCCATTTGCCAAATTGCATTATCTCTTATAGTTTCCGAGATATGGACTATGGATAATTTACACCTTAGGCTCTGCTTCTAACTTGGGCTCAAATTGTAAAATGGTCTTATCTATTGGCGATTTCGTTCCAATTCACATTCCAAGTAATATTCGGCATGCTAATTACATTGCCGGTTGCCAAATTGCATTATCTCTTATAGTTTCCGAGATATGGACTATCGATAATTTACACCTTAGGCTCTGCTTCTAACTTGGGCCCAAATTGTAAAATGGCCTTATCTATTGGCGATTTCGTTCCAATTCACATTCCAAGTAATACTCGGCATGCTGATTACATTGCCGGTTGCCAAATTGCATTATCTCTTATAGTTTCAGAGATATGGACTATCGATAATTTACACCTTAGGCTCTGCTTCTAACTTGGGCCCAAATTGTAAAATGGTCTTATCTATTGGCGATTTCGTTCCAATTCACATTCCAAGTAATATTCGGCATGCTAATTAAATTGCCGGTTGCCAAATTGCATTATCTCTTATAGTTTCCGAGATATGGACTATCGATAATTTACACCTTAGGCTCTGCTTCTAACTTGGGCCCAAATTGTAAAATGGTCTTATCTATTGGCGATTTCGTTCCAATTCACATTCCAAGTAATATTCGGCATGCTAATTACATTGCCGGTTGCCAAATTGCATTATCTCTTATAGTTTCCGAGATATGGACTATCGATAATTTACACCTTAGGCTCTGCTTCTAACTTGGGCCCAAATTGTAAAATGGTCTTATCTATTGGCGATTTCGTTCCAATTCACATTCCAAGTAATATTCGGCATGCTAATTACATTGCCGGTTGCCAAATTGCATTATCTCTTATAGTTTCCGAGATATGGACTATCGATAATTTACACCTTAGGCTCTGCTTCTAACTTGTTCCCAAATTGTAATATGGTCTTATCTATTGGCGATTTCGTTCCAATTCACATTCCAAGTAATATTCTTCATGCTAATTACATTGCCGGTTGCCAAATTGCATTATCTCTTATAGTTTCCGAGATATGGACTATCGATAATTTACGCCTTAGGCTCTGCTTCTAACTTGGGCCCAAATTGTAAAATGGTCTTATCTATTGGCGATTTCGTTCCAATTCACATTCCTGGTAATATTCGGCATGCTAATTACATTGCCGGTTGCCATATTGCATTATCTCTTATAGTTTCCGAGATATGGACTATCGATAATTTACACCTTAGGCTCTGCTTCTAACTTGGGCCCAAATTGTAAAATGGTCTTATCTATTGGCGATTTCGTTCCAATTCACATTCCAAGTAATATTCGGCATGCTAATTACATTGCCGGTTGCCAAATTGCATTATCTCTTATAGTTTCCGAGATATGGACTATCGATAATTTACACCTTAGGCTCTGCTTCTAACTTGGGCCCAAATTGTAAAATCGTCTTATCTATTGGCGATTTCGTTCCAATTCACATTTCAAGTAATATTCGGCATGCTAATTACATTGCCGGTTGCCAAATTGCATTATCTCTTATAGTTTCCGAGATATAAACTATCGATAATTTACACCTTAGGCTCTGCTTCTAGCTTGGGCCCAAATTGTAAAATGGTCTTATCTATTGGCGATTTCGTTCCAATTCACATTCCAAGTAATATTCGGCATGCTAATTACATTGCCGGTTGCCAAATTGCATTATCTCTTATAGTTTCCGAGATATGGACTATCGGTAATTTACACCTTAGGCTCTGCTTCTAACTTGGGCCCAAATTGTAAAATGGTCTTATCTATTGGCGATTTCGTTCCAATTCACATTCCAAGTAATATTCGGCATGCTAATTACATTGCCGGTTGCCAAATTGCATTATCTCTTATAGTTTCCGAGATATGGACTATCGATAATTTACACCTTAGGCTCTGCTTCTAACTTGGGCCCAAATTGTAAAATGGTCTTATCTATTGGCGATTTCGTTCCAATTCACATTCCAAGTAATATTCGGCATGCTAATTACATTGCCGGTTGCCAAATTGCATTATCTCTTATAGTTTCCGAGATATGGACTATCGATAATTTACACCTTAGGCTCTGCTTCTAACTTGGGCAGAAATTGTAATATGGTCTTATCTATTGGCGATTTCGTTCCAATCCACATTCCAAGTAATATTCTTCATGCTAATTACATTGCCGGTTGCCAAATTGCATTATCTCTTATAGTTTCCGAGATATGGACTATCGATAATTTACGCCTTAGGCTCTGCTTCTAACTTGGGCCCAAATTGTAAAATGGTCTTATCTATTGGCGATTTCGTTCCAATTCACATTCCAAGTAATATTCGGCATGCTAATTACATTGCCGGTTGCCAAATTGCATTATCTCTTATAGTTTCCGAGATATGGACTATCGATAATTTACACCTTAGGCTCTGCTTCTAACTTGGGCCCAAATTGTAAAATGGTCTTATCTATTGGCGATTTCGTTCCAATTCACATTCCAAGTAATATTCGGCATGCTAATTACATTGCCGGTTGCCAGATTGCATTATCTCTTATAGTTTCCGAGATATGGACTATCGATAATTTACAACTTAGGCTCTGCTTCTAACTTGGGCCCAAATTGTAAAATGGTCTTATCTATTGGCGATTTCGTTCCAATTCACATTCCAAGTAATATTCGGCATGCTAATTACATTGCCATTTGCCAAATTGCATTATCTCTTATAGTTTCCGAGATATGGACTATGGATAATTTACACCTTAGGCTCTGCTTCTAACTTGGGCTCAAATTGTAAAATGGTCTTATCTATTGGCGATTTCGTTCCAATTCACATTCCAAGTAATATTCGGCATGCTAATTACATTGCCGGTTGCCAAATTGCATTATCTCTTATAGTTTCCGAGATATGGACTATCGATAATTTACACCTTAGGCTCTGCTTCTAACTTGGGCCCAAATTGTAAAATGGCCTTATCTATTGGCGATTTCGTTCCAATTCACATTCCAAGTAATACTCGACATGCTGATTACATTGCCGGTTGCCAAATTGCATTATCTCTTATAGTTTCAGAGATATGGACTATCGATAATTTACACCTTAGGCTCTGCTTCTAACTTGGGCCCAAATTGTAAAATGGTCTTATCTATTGGCGATTTCGTTCCAATTCACATTCCAAGTAATATTCGGCATGCTAATTACATCGATCGATGGACGAACCTAATTGCATTATCTCTTATAGTTTCCGAGATATGGACTATCGATAATTTACACCTTAGGCTCTGCTTCTAACTTGGGCCCAAATTGTAAAATGGTCTTATCTATTGGCGATTTCGTTCCAATTCACATTCCAAGTAATATTCGGCATGTTAATTAAATTGCCGGTTGCCAAATTGCATTATCTCTTATAGTTTCCGAGATATGGACTATCGATAATTTACACCTTAGGCTCTGCTTCTAACTTGGGCCCAAATTGTAAAATGGTCTTATCTATTGGCGATTTCGTTCCAATTCACATTCCAAGTAATATTCGGCATGCTAATTACATTGCCGGTTGCCAAATTGCATTATCTCTTATAGTTTCCGAGATATGGACTATCGATAATTTACACCTTAGGCTCTGCTTCTAACTTGGGCCCAAATTGTAAAATCGCCTTATCTATTGGCGATTTCGTTCCAATTCACATTCCAAGTAATATTCGGCATACTAATTACATTGCCGGTTGCCAAATTGCATTATCTCTTATAGTTTCCGAGATATGGACTATCGGTAATTTACACCTTAGGCTCTGCTTCTAACTTGGGCCCAAATTGTAAAATGGTCTTATCTATTGGCGATTTCGTTCCAATTCACATTCCAAGTAATATTCGGCATGCTAATTACATTGCCGGTTGCCAAATTGCATTATCTCTTATAGTTTCCGAGATATGGACTATCGATAATTTACACCTTAGGCTCTGCTTCTAACTTGGGCCCAAATTGTAAAATGGTCTTATCTATTGGCGATTTCGTTCCAATTCACATTCCAAGTAATATTCGGCATGCTAATTACATTGCCGGTTGCCAAATTGCATTATCTCTTATAGTTTCCGAGATATGGACTATCGATAATTTACACCTTAGGCTCTGCTTCTAACTTGGGCCCAAATTGTAATATGGTCTTATCTATTGGCGATTTCGTTCCAATTCACATTCCAAGTAATATTCTTCATGCTAATTACATTGCCGGTTGCCAAATTGCATTATCTCTTATAGTTTCCGAGATATGGACTATCGATAATTTACGCCTTAGGCTCTGCTTCTAACTTGGGCCCAAATTGTAAAATGGTCTTATCTATTGGCGATTTCGTTCCAATTCACATTCCAAGTAATATTCGGCATGCTAATTACATTGCCGGTTGCCATATTGCATTATCTCTTATAGTTTCCGAGATATGGACTATCGATAATTTACACCTTAGGCTCTGCTTCTAACTTGGGCCCAAATTGTAAAATGGTCTTATCTATTGGCGATTTCGTTCCAATTCACATTCCAAGTAATATTCGGCGTGCTAATTACATTGCCGGTTGCCAAATTGCATTATCTCTTATAGTTTCCGAGATATGGACTATCGATAATTTACACCTTAGGCTCTGCTTCTAACTTGGGCCCAAATTGTAAAATCGTCTTATCTATTGGCGATTTCGTTCCAATTCACATTTCAAGTAATATTCGGCATGCTAATTACATTGCCGGTTGCCAAATTGCATTATCTCTTATAGTTTCCGAGATATAAACTATCGATAATTTACACCTTAGGCTCTGCTTCTAGCTTGGGCCCAAATTGTAAAATGGTCTTATCTATTGGCGATTTCGTTCCAATTCACATTCCAAGTAATATTCGGCATGCTAATTACATTGCCGGTTGCCAAATTGAATTATCTCTTATAGTTTCCGAGATATGGACTATCGATAATTTACACCTTAGGCTCTGCCTCTAACTTGGGCCCAAATTGTAAAATGGTCTTATCTATTGGCGATTTCGTTCCAATTCACATTCCAAGTAGTATTCGGCATGCTAATTACATTGTCGGTTGCCAAATTGCATTATCTCTTATAGTTTCCGAGATATGGACTATCGATAATTTACACCTTAGGCTCTGCTTCTAACTTGGGCCCAAATTGTAAAATGGTCTTATCTATTGGCGATTTCGTTCCAATTCACATTCCAAGTAATATTCGGCATGCTAATTACATTGCCATTTGCCAAATTGCATTATCTCTTATAGTTTCCGAGATATGGACTATGGATAATTTACACCTTAGGCTCTGCTTCTAACTTGGGCTCAAATTGTAAAATGGTCTTATCTATTGGCGATTTCGTTCCAATTCACATTCCAAGTAATATTCGGCATGCTAATTACATTGCCGGTTGCCAAATTGCATTATCTCTTATAGTTTCCGAGATATGGACTATCGATAATTTACACCTTAGGCTCTGCTTCTAACTTGGGCCCAAATTGTAAAATGGCCTTATCTATTGGCGATTTCGTTCCAATTCACATTCCAAGTAATACTCGGCATGCTGATTACATTGCCGGTTGCCAAATTGCATTATCTCTTATAGTTTCAGAGATATGGACTATCGATAATTTACACCTTAGGCTCTGCTTCTAACTTGGGCCCAAATTGTAAAATGGTCTTATCTATTGGCGATTTCGTTCCAATTCACATTCCAAGTAATATTCGGCATGCTAATTACATTGCCGGTTGCCAAATTGCATTATCTCTTATAGTTTCCGAGATATGGACTATCGATAATTTACACCTTAGGCTCTGCTTCTAACTTGGGCCCAAATTGTAAAATGGTCTTATCTATTGGCGATTTCGTTCCAATTCACATTCCAAGTAAGATTCGGCATGTTAATTAAATTGCCGGTTGCCAAATTGCATTATCTCTTATAGTTTCCGAGATATGGACTATCGATAATTTACACCTTAGGCTCTGCTTCTAACTTGGACCCAAATTATAAAATCGCCTTATCTATTGGCGATTTCGTTCCAATTCACATTCCAAGTAATATACGGCATGCTAATTACATTGCCGGTTGCCAAATTGCATTATCTCTTATAGTTTCCGAGATATGGACTATCGGTAATTTACACCTTAGGCTCTGCTTCTAACTTGGGCCCAAATTGTAAAATGGTCTTATCTATTGGCGATTTCGTTCCAATTCACATTCCAAGTAATATTCGGCATGCTAATTACATTGCCGGTTGCCAAATTGCATTATCTCTTATAGTTTCCGAGATATGGACTATCGAAAATTTACACCTTAGGCTCTGCTTCTAACTTGGGCCCAAATTGTAAAATGGTCTTATCTATTGGCGATTTCGTTCCAATTCACATTCCAAGTAATATTCGGCATGCTAATTACATTGCCGGTTGCCAAATTGCATTATCTCTTATAGTTTCCGAGATATGGACTATCGATAATTTACACCTTAGGCTCTGCTTCTAACTTGGGCCCAAATTGTAATATGGTCTTATCTATTGGCGATTTCGTTTCAATTCACATTCCAAGTAATATTCTTCATGCTAATTACATTGCCGGTTGCCAAATTGCATTATCTCTTATAGTTTCCGAGATATGGACTATCGATAATTTACGCCTTAGGCTCTGCTTCTAACTTGGGCCCAAATTGTAAAATCGTCTTATCTATTGGCGATTTCGTTCCATTTCACATTTCAAGTAATATTCGGCATGCTAATTACATTGCCGGTTGCCAAATTGCATTATCTCTTATAGTTTCCGAGATATGGACTATCGATAATTTACACCTTAGGCTCTGCTTCTAGCTTGGGCCCAAATTGTAAAATGGTCTTATCTATTGGCGATTTCGTTCCAATTCACATTCCAAGTAATATTCGGCATGCTAATTACATTGCCGGTTGCCAAATTGAATTATCTCTTATAGTTTCCGAGATATGGACTATCGATAATTTACACCTTAGGCTCTGCCTCTAACTTGGGCCCAAATTGTAAAATGGTCTTCTCTATTGGCGATTTCGTTCCAATTCACATTCCAAGTAATATTCGGCATGCTAATTACATTGCCGGTTGCCAAATTGCATTATCTCTTATAGTTTCCGAGATATGGACTATCGATAATTTACACCTTAGGCTCTGCTTCTAGCTTGGGCCCAAATTGTAAAATGGTCTTATCTATTGGCGATTTCGTTCCAATTCACATTCCAAGTAATATTCGGCATGCTAATTACATTGCCGGTTGCCAAATTGCATTATCTCTTATAGTTTCCGGGATATGGACTATCGATAATTTACACCTTAGGCTCTGCTTCTAACTTGGGCCCAAATTGTAAAATGGTCTTATCTATTGGCGATTTCGTTCCAATTCACATTCCAAGTAATATTCGGCATGCTAATTACATTGCCGGTTGCCAAATTGCATTATCTCTTATAGTTTCCGAGATATGGACTATCGATAATTTACACCTTAGGCTCTGCTTCTAACTTGGGCCCAAATTGTAATATGGTCTTATCTATTGGCGATTTCGTTCCAATTCACATTCCAAGTAATATTCTTCATGCTAATTACATTGCCGGTTGCCAAATTGCATTATCTCTTATAGTTTCCGAGATATGGACTATCGATAATTTACGCCTTAGGCTCTGCTTCTAACTTGGGCCCAAATTGTAAAATGGTCTTATCTATTGGCGATTTCGTTCCAATTCACTTTCCAAGTAATATTCGGCATGCTAATTACATTGCCGGTTGCCAAATTGCATTATCTCTTATAGTTTCCGAGATATGGACTATCGATAATTTACACCTTAGGCTCTGCTTCTAACTTGGGCCCAAATTGTAAAATGGTCTTATCTATTGGCGATTTCGTTCCAATTCACATTCCAAGTAATATTCGGCATGCTAATTACATTGCCGGTTGCCAAATTGCATTATCTCTTATAGTTTCCGAGATATGGACTATCGATAATTTACACCTTAGGCTCTGCTTCTAACTTGGGCCCAAATTGTAAAATCGTCTTATCTATTGGCGATTTCGTTCCAATTCACATTTCAAGTAATATTCGGCATGCTAATTACATTGCCGGTTGCCAAATTGCATTATCTCTTATAGTTTCCGAGATATGGACTATCGATAATTTACACCTTAGGCTCTGCTTCTAGCTTGGGCCCAAATTTTAAAATGGTCTTATCTATTGGCGATTTCGTTCCAATTCACATTCCAAGTAATATTCGGCATGCTAATTACATTGCCGGTTGCCAAAATGAATTATCTCTTATAGTTTCCGAGATATGGACTATCGATAATTTACACCTTAGGCTCTGCCTCTAACTTGGGCCCAAATTGTAAAATGGTCTTATCTATTGGCGATTTCGTTCCAATTCACATTCCAAGTAGTATTCGGCATGCTAATTACATTGCCGGTTGCCAAATTGCATTATCTCTTATAGTTTCCGAGATATGGACTATCGATAATTTACACCTTAGGCTCTGCTTCTAACTTGGGCCCAAATTGTAAAATGGTCTTATCTATTGGCGATTTCGTTCCAATTCACATTCCAAGTAATATTCGGCATGCTAATTACATTGCCATTTGCCAAATTGCATTATCTCTTATAGTTTCCGAGATATGGACTATGGATAATTTACACCTTAGGCTCTGCTTCTAACTTGGGCTCAAATTGTAAAATGGTCTTATCTATTGGCGATTTCGTTCCAATTCACATTCCAAGTAATATTCGGCATGCTAATTACATTGCCGGTTGCCAAATTGCATTATCTCTTATAGTTTCCGAGATGTGGACTATGGATAATTTACACCTTAGGCTCTGCTTCTAACTTGGGCTCAAATTGTAAAATGGTCTTATCTATTGGCGATTTCGTTCCAATTCACATTCCAAGTAATATTCGGCATGCTAATTGCATTGCCGGTTGCCAAATTGCATTATCTCTTATAGTTTCCGAGATATGGACTATCGATTATTTACACCTTAGGCTCTGCTTCTAACTGGGGCCCAAATTGTAAAATCGCCTTATCTATTGGCGATTTCGTTCCAATTCACATTCCAAGTAATATTCGGCATGCTAATTACATTGCCGGTTGCCAAATTGCATTATCTCTTATAGTTTCCGAGATATGGACTATCGGTAATTTACACCTTAGGCTCTGCTTCTAACTTGGGCCCAAATTGTAAAATGGTCTTATCTATTGGCGATTTCGTTCCAATTCACATTCCAAGTAATATTCGGCATGCTAATTACATTGCCGGTTGCCAAATTGCATTATCTCTTATAGTTTCCGAGATATGGACTATCGAAAATTTACACCTTAGGCTCTGCTTCTAACTTGGGCCCAAATTGTAAAATGGTCTTATCTATTGGCGATTTCGTTCCAATTCACATTCCAAGTAATATTCGGCATGCTAATTACATTGCCGGTTGCCAAATTGCATTATCTCTTATAGTTTCCGAGATATGGACTATCGATAATTTACACCTTAGGCTCTGCTTCTAACTTGGGCCCAAATTGTAATATGGTCTTATCTATTGGCGATTTCGTTCCAATTCACATTCCAAGTAATATTCTTCATGCTAATTTCATTGCCGGTTGCCAAATTGCATTATCTCTTATAGTTTCCGAGATATGGACTATCGATAATTTACGCCTTAGGCTCCGCTTCTAACTTGGGCCCAAATTGTAAAATGGTCTTATCTATTGGCGATTTCGTTCCAATTCACATTCCAAGTAATATTCGGCATGCTAATTACATTGCCGGTTGCCAAATTGCATTATCTCTTATAGTTTCCGAGATATGGACTATCGATAATTTACACCTTAGGCTCTGCTTCTAACTTGGGCCCAAATTGTAATATGGTCTTATCTATTGGCGATTTCGTTTCAATTCACATTCCAAGTAATATTCTTCATGCTAATTACATTGCCGGTTGCCAAATTGCATTATCTCTTATAGTTTCCGAGATATGGACTATCGATAATTTACGCCTTAGGCTCTGCTTCTAACTTGGGCCCAAAATGTAAAATGGTCTTATCTATTGGCGATTTCGTTCCAATTCACATTCCAAGTAATATTCGGCATGCTAATTACATTGCCGGTTGCCAAATTGCATTATCTCTTATAGTTTCTGAGATATGGACTATCGATAATTTACACCTTAGGCTCTGCTTCTAACTTGGGCCCAAATTGTAAAATGGTCTTATCTATTGGCGATTTCGTTCCAATTTACATTCCAAGTAATATTCGGCATGCTAATTACATTGCCGGTTGCCAAATTGCATTATCTCTTATAGTTTCCGAGATATGGACTATCGATAATTTACACCTTAGGCTCTGCTTCTAACTTGGGCCCAAATTGTAAAATCGTCTTATCTATTGGCGATTTCGTTCCAATTCACATTTCAAGTAATATTCGGCATGCTAATTACATTGCCGGTTGCCAAATTGCATTATCTCTTATAGTTTCCGAGATATGGACTATCGATAATTTACACCTTAGGCTCTGCTTCTAGCTTGGGCCCAAATTGTAAAATGGTCTTATCTATTGGCGATTTCGTTCCAATTCACATTCCAAGTAATATTCGGCATGCTAATTACATTGCCGGTTGCCAAATTGAATTATCTCTTATAGTTTCCGAGATATGGACTATCGATAATTTACACCTTAGGCTCTGCCTCTAACTTGGGCCCAAATTGTAAAATGGTCTTCTCTATTGGCGATTTCGTTCCAATTCACATTCCAAGTAATATTCGGCATGCTAATTACATTGCCGGTTGCCAAATTGCATTATCTCTTATAGTTTCCGAGATATGGACTATCGATAATTTACACCTTAGGCTCTGCTTCTAGCTTGGGCCCAAATTGTAAAATGGTCTTATCTATTGGCGATTTCGTTCCAATTCACATTCCAAGTAATATTCGGCATGCTAATTACATTGCCGGTTGCCAAATTGCATTATCTCTTATAGTTTCCGAGATATGGACTATCGATAATTTACACCTTAGGCTCTGCTTCTAACTTGGGCCCAAATTGTAAAATGGTCTTATCTATTGACGATTTCGTTCCAATTCACATTCCAAGTAATATTCGGCATGCTAATTACATTGCCGGTTGCCAAATTGCATTATCTCTTATAGTTTCCGAGATATGGACTATCGATAATTTACACCTTAGGCTCTGCTTCTAACTTGGGCCCAAATTGTAAAATCGTCTTATCTATTGGCGATTTCGTTCCAATTCACATTTCAAGTAATATTCGGCATGCTAATTACATTGCCGGTTGCCAAATTGCATTATCTCTTATAGTTTCCGAGATATGGACTATCGATAATTTACACCTTAGGTTCTGCTTCTAGCTTGGGCCCAAATTGTAAAATGGTCTTATCAATTGGCGATTTCGTTCCAATTCACATTCCAAGTAATATTCGGCATGCTAATTACATTGCCGGTTGCCAAATTGAATTATCTCTTATAGTTTCCGAGATATGGACTATCGATAATTTACACCTTAGGCTCTGCCTCTAACTTGGGCCCAAATTGTAAAATGGTCTTATCTATTGGCGATTTCGTTCCAATTCACATTCCAAGTAGTATTCGGCATGCTAATTACATTGCCGGTTGCCAAATTGCATTATCTCTTATAGTTTCCGAGATATGGACTATCGATAATTTACGCCTTAGGCTCCGTTTCTAACTTGGGCCCAAATTGTAAAATGGTCTTATCTATTGGCGATTTCGTTCCAATTCACATTCCAAGTAATATTCTTCATGCTAATTTCATTGCCGGTTGCCAAATTGCATTATCTCTTATAGTTTCCGAGATATGGACTATCGATAATTTACGCCTTAGGCTCCGCTTCTAACTTGGGCCCAAATTGTAAAATGGTCTTATCTATTGGCGATTTCGTTCCAATTCACATTCCAAGTAATATTCGGCATGCTAATTACATTGCCGGTTGCCAAATTGCATTATCTCTTATAGTTTCCGAGATATGGACTATCGATAATTTACACCTTAGGCTCTGCTTCTAACTTGGGCCCAAATTGTAATATGGTCTTATCTATTGGCGATTTCGTTTCAATTCACATTCCAAGTAATATTCTTCATGCTAATTACATTGCCGGTTGCCAAATTGCATTATCTCTTATAGTTTCCGAGATATGGACTATCGATAATTTACGCCTTAGGCTCTGCTTCTAACTTGGGCCCAAAATGTAAAATGGTCTTATCTATTGGCGATTTCGTTCCAATTCACATTCCAAGTAATATTCGGCATGCTAATTACATTGCCGGTTGCCAAATTGCATTATCTCTTATAGTTTCTGAGATATGGACTATCGATAATTTACACCTTAGGCTCTGCTTCTAACTTGGGCCCAAATTGTAAAATGGTCTTATCTATTGGCGATTTCGTTCCAATTTACATTCCAAGTAATATTCGGCATGCTAATTACATTGCCGGTTGCCAAATTGCATGATCTCTTATAGTTTCCGAGATATGGACTATCGATAATTTACACCTTAGGCTCTGCTTCTAACTTGGGCCCAAATTGTAAAATCGTCTTATCTATTGGCGATTTCGTTCCAATTCACATTTCAAGTAATATTCGGCATGCTAATTACATTGCCGGTTGCCAAATTGCATTATCTCTTATAGTTTCCGAGATATGGACTATCGATAATTTACACCTTAGGCTCTGCTTCTAGCTTGGGCCCAAATTGTAAAATGGTCTTATCTATTGGCGATTTCGTTCCAATTCACATTCCAAGTAATATTCGGCATGCTAATTACATTGCCGGTTGCCAAATTGAATTATCTCTTATAGTTTCCGAGATATGGACTATCGATAATTTACACCTTAGGCTCTGCCTCTAACTTGGGCCCAAATTGTAAAATGGTCTTCTCTATTGGCGATTTCGTTCCAATTCACATTCCAAGTAATATTCGGCATGCTAATTACATTGCCGGTTGCCAAATTGCATTATCTCTTATAGTTTCCGAGATATGGACTATCGATAATTTACACCTTAGGCTCTGCTTCTAGCTTGGGCCCAAATTGTAAAATGGTCTTATCTATTGGCGATTTCGTTCCAATTCACATTCCAAGTAATATTCGGCATGCTAATTACATTGCCGTTTGCCAAATTGCATTATCTCTTATAGTTTCCGAGATATGGACTATCGATAATTTACACCTTAGGCTCTGCTTCTAACTTGGGCCCAAATTGTAAAATGGTCTTATCTATTGACGATTTCGTTCCAATTCACATTCCAAGTAATATTCGGCATGCTAATTACATTGCCGGTTGCCAAATTGCATTATCTCTTATAGTTTCCGAGATATGGACTATCGATAATTTACACCTTAGGCTCTGCTTCTAACTTGGGCCCAAATTGTAAAATCGTCTTATCTATTGGCGATTTCGTTCCAATTCACATTTCAAGTAATATTCGGCATGCTAATTACATTGCCGGTTGCCAAATTGCATTATCTCTTATAGTTTCCGAGATATGGACTATCGATAATTTACACCTTAGGTTCTGCTTCTAGCTTGGGCCCAAATTGTAAAATGGTCTTATCTATTGGCGATTTCGTTCCAATTCACATTCCAAGTAATATTCGGCATGCTAATTACATTGCCGGTTGCCAAATTGAATTATCTCTTATAGTTTCCGAGATATGGACTATCGATAATTTACACCTTAGGCTCTGCCTCTAACTTGGGCCCAAATTGTAAAATGGTCTTATCTATTGGCGATTTCGTTCCAATTCACATTCCAAGTAGTATTCGGCATGCTAATTACATTGCCGGTTGCCAAATTGCATTATCTCTTATAGTTTCCGAGATATGGACTATCGATAATTTACACCTTAGGCTCTGCTTCTAACTTGGGCCCAAATTGTAAAATGGTCTTATCTATTGGCGATTTCGTTCCAATTCACATTCCAAGTAATATTCGGCATGCTAATTACATTGCCATTTGCCAAATTGCATTATCTCTTATAGTTTCCGAGATATGGCCTATGGATAATTTATACCTTAGGCTCTGCTTCTAACTTGGGCTCAAATTGTAAAATGGTCTTATCTATTGGCGATTTCGTTCCAATTCACATTCCAAGTAATATTCGGCATGCTAATTACATTGCCGGTTGCCAAATTGCATTATCTCTTATAGTTTCCGAGATATGGACTATGGATAATTTACACCTTAGGCTCTGCTTCTAACTTGGGCTCAAATTGTAAAATGGTCTTATCTATTGGCGATTTCGTTCCAATTCACATTCCAAGTAATATTCGGCATGCTAATTGCATTGCCGGTTGCCAAATTGCATTATCTCTTATAGTTTCCGAGATATGGACTATCTATAAATTACACCTTAGGCTCTGCTTCTAACTTGGGCCCAAATTGTAAAATCGCCTTATCTATTGGCGATTTCGTTCCAATTCACATTCCAAGTAATATTCGGCATGCTAATTACATTGCCGGTTGCCAAATTGCATTATCTCTTATAGTTTCCGAGATATGGACTATCGGTAATTTACACCTTAGGCTCTGCTTCTAACTTGGGCCCAAATTGTAAAATGGTCTTATCTATTGGCGATTTCGTTCCAATTCACATTCCAAGTAATATTCGGCATGCTAATTACATTGCCGGTTGCCAAATTGCATTATCTCTTATAGTTACCGAGATATGGACTATCGATAATTTACACCTTAGGCTCTGCTTCTAACTTGGGCCCAAATTGTAAAATGGTCTTATCTATTGGCGATTTCGTTCCAATTCACATTCCAAGTAATATTCGGCATGCTAATTACATTGCCGGTTGCCAAATTGCATTATCTCTTATAGTTTCCGAGATATGGACTATCGATAATTTACGCCTTAGGCTCTGCTTCTAACTTGGGCCCAAATTGTAAAATGGTCTTATCTATTGGCGATTTCGTTCCAATTCACATTCCAAGTAATATTCGCCATGCTAATTACATTGCCGGTTGCCAAATTGCATTATCTCTTATAGTTTCCGAGATATGGACTATCGATAATTTACACCTTAGGCTCTGCTTCTAACTTGGGCCCAAATTGTAAAATGGTCTTATCTATTGGCGATTTCGTTCCAATTCACATTCCAAGTAATATTCGGCATGCTAATTACATTGCCATTTGCCAAATTGCATTATCTCTTATAGTTTCCGAGATATGGACTATCGATAATTTACACCTTAGGCTCTGCTTCTAACTTGGGCCCAAATTGTAAAATCGTCTTATCTATTGGCGATTTCGTTCCAATTCACATTTCAAGTAATATTCGGCATGCTAATTACATTGCCGGTTGCCAAATTGCATTATCTCTTATAGTTTCCGAGATATGGACTATCGATAATTTACACCTTAGGCTCTGCTTCTAGCTTGGGCCCAAATTGTAAAATGGTCTTATCTATTGGCGATTTCGTTCCAATTCACATTCCAAGTAATATTCGGCATGCTAATTACATTGCCGGTTGCCGAATTGAATTATCTCTTATAGTTTCCGAGATATGGACTATCGATTATTTACACCTTAGGCTCTGCTTCTAACTTGGGCCCAAATTGTAAAATGGCCTTATCTATTGGCGATTTCGTTCCAATTCACATTCCAAGTAATACTCGGCATGCTGATTACATTGCCGGTTGCCAAATTGCATTATCTCTTATAGTTTCAGAGATATGGACTATCGATAATTTACACCTTAGGCTCTGCTTCTAACTTGGGCCCAAATTGTAAAATGGTCTTATCTATTGGCGATTTCGTTCCAATTCACATTCCAAGTAATATTCGGCATACTAATTACATTGCCGGTTGCCAAATTGCATTATCTCTTATAGTTTCCGAGATATGGACTATCGATAATTTACACCTTAGCTCTGCTTCTAACTTGGGCCCAAATTGTAAAATGGTCTTATCTATTGGCGATTTCGTTCCAATTCACATTCCAAGTAATATTCGGCATGTTAATTAAATTGCCGGTTGCCAAATTGCATTATCTCTTATAGTTTCCGAGATATGGACTATCGATAATTTACACCTTAGGCTCTGCTTCTAACTTGGGCCCAAATTGTAAAATCGCCTTATCTATTGGCGATTTCGTTCCAATTCACATTCCAAGTAATATTCGGCATGCTAATTACATTGCCGGTTGCCAAATTGCATTATCTCTTATAGTTTCCGAGATATGGACTATCGGTAATTTACACCTTAGGCTCTGCTTCTAACTTGGGCCCAAATTGTAAAATGGTCTTATCTATTGGCGATTTCGTTCCAATTCACATTCCAAGTAATATTCCGCATGCTAATTACATTGCCGGTTGCCAAATTGCATTATCTCTTATAGTTTCCGAGATATGGACTATCGATAATTTACGCCTTAGGCTCTGCTTGTAACTTGGGCCCAAATTGTAAAATGGTCTTATCTATTGGCGATTTCGTTCCAATTCACATTCCAAGTAATATTCGGCATGCTAATTACATTGCCGGTTGCCAAATTGCATTATCTCTTATAGTTTCCGAGATATGGACTATCGATAATTTACACCTTAGGCTCTGCTTCTAACTTGGGCCCAAATTGTAAAATGGTCTTATCTATTGGCGATTTCGTTCCAATTCACATTCCAAGTAATATTCGGCATGCTAATTACATTGCCGGTTGCCAAATTGCATTATCTCTTATAGTTTCCGAGATATGGACTATCGATAATTTACACCTTAGGCTCTGCTTCTAACTTGGGCCCAAATTGTAAAATCGTCTTATCTATTGGCGATTTCGTTCCAATTCACATTTCAAGTAATATTCGGCATGCTAATTACATTGCCGGTTGCCAAATTGCATTATCTCTTATAGTTTCCGAGATATGGACTATCGATAATTTACACCTTAGGCTCTGCTTCTAGCTTGGGCCCAAATTGTAAAATGGTCTTATCTATTGGCGATTTCGTTCCAATTCACACTCCAAGTAATATTCGGCATGCTAATTACATTGCCGGTTGCCAAATTGAATTATCTCTTATAGTTTCCGAGATATGGACTATCGATAATTTACACCTTAGGCTCTGCCTCTAACTTGGGCCCAAATTGTAAAATGGTCTTATCTATTGGCGATTTCCTTCCAATTCACATTCCAAGTAGTATTCGGCATGCTAATTACATTGCCGGTTGCCAAATTGCATTATCTCTTATAGTTTCCGAGATATGGACTATCGATAATTTACACCTTAGGCTCTGCTTCTAACTTGGGCCCAAATTGTAAAATGGTCTTATCTATTGGCGATTTCGTTCCAATTCACATTCCAAGTAATATTCGGCATGCTAATTACATTGCCATTTGCCAAATTGCATTATCTCTTATAGTTTCCGAGATATGGACTATGGATAATTTACACCTTAGGCTCTGCTTCTAACTTGGGCTCAAATTGTAAAATGGTCTTATCTATTGGCGATTTCGTTCCAATTCACATTCCAAGTAATATTCGGCATGCTGCTAATTACATTGCCGGTTGCCAAATTGCATTATCTCTTATAGTTTCCGAGATTTGGACTATCGATAATTTACACCTTAGTCTCTGCTTCTAACTTGGGCCCAAATTGTAAAATGGCCTTATCTATTGGCGATTTCGTTCCAATTCACATTCCAAGTAATACTCGGCATGCTGATTACATTGCCGGTTGCCAAATTGCATTATCTCTTATAGTTTCAGAGATATGGACTATCGATAATTTACACCTTAGGCTCAGCTTCTAACTTGGGCCCAAATTGTAAAATGGTCTTATCTATTGGCGATTTCGTTCCAATTCACATTCCAAGTAATATTCGGCATGCTAATTACATTGCCGGTTGCCAAATTGCATTATCTCTTATAGTTTCCGAGATATGGACTATCGATAATTTACACCTTAGGCTCTGCTTCTAGCTTGGGCCCAAATTGTAAAATGGTCTTATCTATTGGCGATTTCGTTCCAATTCACACTCCAAGTAATATTCGGCATGCTAATTACATTGCCGGTTGCCAAATTTAATTATCTCTTATAGTTTCCGAGATATGGACTATCGATAATTTACACCTTAGGCTCTGCCTCTAACTTGGGCCCAAATTGTAAAATGGTCTTATCTATTGGCGATTTCGTTCCAATTCACATTCCAAGTAGTATTCGGCATGCTAATTACATTGCCGGTTGCCAAATTGCATTATCTCTTATAGTTTCCGAGATATGGACTATCGATAATTTACACCTTAGGCTCTGCTTCTAACTTGGGCCCAAATTGTAAAATGGTCTTATCTATTGGCGATTTCGTTCCAATTCACATTCCAAGTAATATTCGGCATGCTGCTAATTACATTGCCGGTTGCCAAATTGCATTGTCTCTTATAGTTTCCGAGATATGGACTATCGATAATTTACACCTTAGGCTCTGCTTCTAACTTGGGCCCAAATTGTAAAATGGCCTTATCTATTGGCGATTTCGTTCCAATTCACATTCCAAGTAATACTCGGCATGCTGATTACATTGCCGGTTGCCAAATTGCATTATCTCTTATAGTTTCAGAGATATGGACTATCGATAATTTACACCTTAGGCTCAGCTTCTAACTTGGGCCCAAATTGTAAAATGGTCTTATCTATTGGCGATTTCGTTCCAATTCACATTCCAAGTAATATTCGGCATGCTAATTACATTGCCGGTTGCCAAATTGCATTATCTCTTATAGTTTCCGAGATATGGACTATCGATTATTTACACCTTAGGCTCTGCTTCTTACTTGGGCCCAAATTGTAAAATCGCCTTATCTATTGGCGATTTCGTTCCAGTTCACATTCCAAGTAATATTCGGCATGCTAATTACATTGCCGGTTGCCAAATTGCATTATCTCTTATAGTTTCCGAGATATGGACTATCGGTAATTTACACCTTAGGCTCTGCTTCTAACTTGGGCCCAAATTGTAAAATGGTCTTATCTATTGGCGATTTCGTTCCAATTCACATTCCAAGTAATATTCGGCATGCTAATTACATTGCCGGTTGCCAAATTGCATTATCTCTTATAGTTTCCGAGATATGGACTATCGATAATTTACACCTTAGGCTCTGCTTCTAACTTGGGCCCAAATTGTAAAATGGTCTTATCTATTGGCGATTTCGTTCCAATTCACATTCCAAGTAATATTCGGCATGCTAATTACATTGCCGGCTGCCAAATTGCATTATCTCTTATAGTTTCCGAGATATGGACTATCGATAATTTACACCTTAGGCTCTGCTTCTAACTTGGGCCCAAATTGTAATATGGTCTTATCTATTGGCGATTTCGTTCCAATTCACATTCCAAGTAATATTCTTCATGCTAATTACATTGCCGGTTGCCAAATTGCATTATCTCTTATAGTTTCCAAGATATGGACTATCGATAATTTACGCCTTAGGCTCTGCTTCTAACTTGGGCCCAAATTGTAAAATGGTCTTATCTATTGGCGATTTCGTTTCAATTCACATTCCAAGTAATATTCGGCATGCTAATTACATTGCCGGTTGCCAAATTGCATTATCTCTTATAGTTTCCGAGATATGGACTATCGATAATTTACACCTTAGGCTCTGCTTCTAACTTGGGCCCAAATTGTAAAATGGTCTTATCTATTGGCGATTTCGTTCCAATTCACATTCCAAGTAATATTCGGCATGCTAATTACATTGCCGGTTGCCAAATTGCATTATCTCTTATAGTTTCCGAGATATGGACTATCGATAATTTACACCTTAGGCTCTGCTTCTAACTTGGGCCCAAATTGTAAAATCGTCTTATCTATTGGCGATTTCGTTCCAATTCACATTTCAAGTAATACTCGGCATGCTAATTACATTGCCCGTTGCCAAATTGCATTATCTCTTATAGTTTCCGAGATATGGACTATCGATAATTTACACCTTAGGCTCTGCTTCTAGCTTGGGCCCAAATTGTAAAATGGTCTTATCTATTGGCGATTTCGTTCCAATTCACATTCCAAGTAATATTCGGCATGCTAATTACATTGCCGGTTGCCAAATTGAATTATCTCTTATAGTTTCCGAGATATGGACTATCGATAATTTACACCTTAGTCTCTGCCTCTAACTTGGGCCCAAATTGTAAAATGGTCTTATCTATTGGCGATTTCGTTCCAATTCACATTCCAAGTAGTATTCGGTATGCTAATTACATTGCCGGTTGCCAAATTGCATTATCTCTTATAGTTTCCGAGATATGGACTATCGATAATTTACACCTTAGGCTCTGCTTCTAACTTGGGCCCAAATTGTAAAATGGCCCTATCTATTGGCGATTTCGTTCCAATTCACATTCCAAGTAATACTCGGCATGCTGATTACATTGCCATTTGCCAAATTGCATTATCTCTTATAGTTTCCGAGATATGGACTATGGATAATTTACACCTTAGGCTCTGCTTCTAACTTGGGCTCAAATTGTAAAATGGTCTTATCTATTGGCGATTTCGTTCTAATTCACATTCCAAGTAATATTCGGCATGCTAATTACATTGCCGGTTGCCAAATTGCATTATCTCTTATAGTTTCCGAGATATGGACTATCGATAATTTACACCTTAGGCTCTGCTTCTAACTTGGGCCCAAATTGTAAAATGGCCTTATCTATTGGCGATTTCGTTCCAATTCACATTCCAAGTAATACTCGGCATGCTGATTACATTGCCAGTTGCCAAATTGCATTATCTCTTATAGTTTCAGAGATATGGACTATCGATAATTTACACCTTAGGCTCTGCTTCTAACTTGGGCCCAAATTGTAAAATGGTCTTATCTATTGGCGATTTCGTTCCAATTCACATTCCAAGTAATATTCGGCATGCTAATTACATTGCCGGTTGCCAAATTGCATTATCTCTTATAGTTTCCGAGATATGGACTATCGATAATTTACACCTTAGGCTCTGCTTCTAACTTGGGCCCAAATTGTAAAATCGCCTTATCTATTGGCGATTTCGTTCCAATTCACATTCCAAGTAATATTCGGTATGCTAATTACATTGCCGGTTACCAAATTGCATTATCTCTTATAGTTTCCGAGATATGGACTATCGGTAATTTACACCTTAGGCTCTGCTTCTAACTTGGGCCCAAATTGTAAAATGGTCTTATCTATTGGCGATTTCGTTCCAATTCACATTCCAAGTAATATTCGGCATGCTAATTACATTGCCGGTTGCCAAATTGCATTATCTCTTATAGTTTCCGAGATATGGACTATCGATAATTTACACCTTAGGCTCTGCTTCTAACTTGGGCCCAAATTGTAAAATGGTCTTATCTATTGGCGATTTCGTTCCAATTCACATTCCAAGTAATATTCGGCATGCTAATTACATTGCCGGTTGCCAAATTGCATTATCTCTTATAGTTTCCGAGATATGGACTATCGATAATTTACACCTTAGGCTCTGCTTCTAACTTGGGCCCAAATTGTAATATGGTCTTATCTATTGGCGATTTCGTTCCAATTCACATTCCAAGTAATATTCTTCATGCTAATTACATTGCCGGTTGCCAAATTGCATTATCTCTTATAGTTTCCGAGATATGGACTATCGATAATTTACGCCTTAGGCTCTGCTTCTAACTTGGGCCCAAATTGTAAAATGGTCTTATCTATTGGCGATTTCGTTCCAATTCACATTCCAAGTAATATTCGGCATGCTAATTACATTGCCGGTTGCCAAATTGCATTATCTCTTATAGTTTCCGAGATATGGACTATCGATAATTTACACCTTAGGCTCTGCTTCTAACTTGGGCCCAAATTGTAAAATGGTCTTATCTATTGGCGATTTCGTTCCAATTCACATTTCAAGTAATATTCGGCATGCTAATTACATTGCCGGTTGCCAAATTGCATTATCTCTTATAGTTTCCGAGATATGGACTATCGATAATTTACACCTTAGGCTCTGCTTCTAACTTGGGCCCAAATTGTAAAATCGTCTTATCTATTGGCGATTTCGTTCCAATTCACATTTCAAGTAATATTCGGCATGCTAATTACATTGCCGGTTGCCAAATTGCATTATCTCTTATAGTTTCCGAGATATGGACTATCGATAATTTACACCTTAGGCTCTGCTTCTAGCTTGGGCCCAAATTGTAAAATGGTCTTATCTATTGGCGATTTCGTTCCAATTCACATTCCAAGTAATATTCGGCATGCTAATTACATTGCCGGTTGCCAAATTGAATTATCTCTTATAGTTTCCGAGATATAGACTATCGATAATTTACACCTTAGGCTCTGCCTCTAACTTGGGCCCAAATTGTAAAATGGTCTTATCTATTGGCGATTTCGTTCCAATTCACATTCCAAGTAGTATTCGGCATGCTAATTACATTGCCGGTTGCCAAATTGCATTATCTCTTATAGTTTCCGAGATATGGACTATCGATAATTTACACCTTAGGCTCTGCTTCTAACTTGGGCCCAAATTGTAAAATGGTCTTATCTATTGGCGATTTCGTTCCAATTCACATTCCAAGTAATATTCGGCATGCTAATTACATTGTCGGTTGCCAAATTGCATTATCTCTTATAGTTTCCGAGATATGGACTATCGATTATTTAGATCTTAGGCTCTGCTTCTAACTTGGGCCCAAATTGTAAAATGGTCTTATCTATTGGCGATTTCGTTCCAATTCACATTCCATGTAATATTCGGCATGCTAATTACATTGCCGGTTGCCAAATTGCATTATCTCTTATAGTTTCCGAGATATGGACTATCGATAATTTACACCTTAGGCTCTACTTCTAACTTGGGCCCAAATTGTAAAATGGTCTTATCTATTGGCGATTTCGTTCCAATTCACATTCCAAGTAATATTCGGCATGCTAATTACATTGCCGGTTGCCAAATTGCATTATCTCTTATAGTTTCCGAGATATGGACTATCGATAATTTACACCTTAGGCTCTGCTTCTAACTTGGGCCCAAATTGTAAAATGGTCTTATCTATTAGCGATTTCGTTCCAATTCACATTCCAAGTAATATTCGGCATGCTAATTACATTGCCGGTTGCCAAATTGCATTATCTCTTATAGTTTCCGAGATATGGACTATCGATAATTTACACCTTAGGCTCTGCTTCTAACTTGGGCCCAAATTGTAAAATGGCCTTATCTATTGGCGATTTCGTTCCAATTCACATTCCAAGTAATATTCGGCATGCTAATTACATTGTCGGTTGCCAAATTGCATTATCTCTTATAGTTTCCGAGATATGGACTATCGATTATTTAGATCTTAGGCTCTGCTTCTAACTTGGGCCCAAATTGTAAAATGGTCTTATCTATTGGCGATTTCGTTCCAATTCACATTCCATGTAATATTCGGCATGCTAATTACATTGCCGGTTGCCAAATTGCATTATCTCTTATAGTTTCCGAGATATGGACTATCGATAATTTACACCTTAGGCTCTACTTCTAACTTGGGCCCAAATTGTAAAATGGTCTTATCTATTGGCGATTTCGTTCCAATTCACATTCCAAGTAATATTCGGCATGCTAATTACATTGCCGGTTGCCAAATTGCATTATCTCTTATAGTTTCCGAGATAGGGACTATCGATAATTTACACCTTAGGCTCTGCTTCTAACTTGGGCCCAAATTGTAAAATCGCCTTATCTATTGGCGATTTCGTTCCAATTCACATTGCAAGTAATATTCGGCATGCTAATTACATTGCCGGTTGCCAAATTGCATTATCTCTTATAGTTTCCGAGATATGGACTATCGATAATTTACACCTTAGGCTCTGCTTCTAACTTGGGCCCAAATTGTAAAATGGTCTTATCTATGGCGATTTCGTTCCAATTCACATTCCAAGTAATATTCGGCATGCTAATTACATTGCCGGTTGCCAAATTGAATTATCTCTTATAGTTTCCGAGATATGGACTATCGATAATTTACACCTTAGGCTCTGCTTCTAACTTGATCCCAAATTGTAAAATGGTCTTATCTATTGGCGATTTCGTTCCAATTCACATTCCAAGTGGTATTCGGCATGCTAATTACATTGCCGGTTGCCAAATTGCATTATCTCTTATAGTTTCCGAGATATGGACTATCGATAATTTACACCTTAGGCTCTGCTTTTAACTTGGGCCCAAATTGTAAAATGGTCTTATCTATTAGCGATTTCGTTCCAATTCACATTCCAAGTAATATTCGGCATGCTAATTACATTGCCGGTTGCCAAATTGCATTATCTCTTATAGTTTCCGAGATATGGACTATCGATAATTTACACCTTAGGCTCTGCTTCTAACTTGGGCCCAAATTGTAAAATGGTCTTATCTATTGGCGATTTCGTCCCAATTCACATTCCAAGTAATATTCGGCATGCTAATTACATTGCCGGTTGCGAAACTGCATTATCTCTTATAGTTTCCGAGATATGGACTATCGATAATTTACACCTTAGGCTCTGCTTCTAACTTGGACCCAAATTGTAAAATGGTCTTATCTATTGGCGATTTCGTTCCAATTCACATTCCAAGTAATATTCGGCATGCTAATTACATTGCCGGTTGCCAAATTGCATTATCTCTTATAGTTTCCGAGATATGGACTATCGATAATTTACACCTTAGGCTCTGCTTCTAACTTGGGCCCAAATTGTAAAATGGCCTTATCTATTGGCGATTTCGTTCCAATTCACATTCCAAGTAATATTCGGCATGCTAATTACATTGCCGGTTGCCAAATTGCATTATCTCTTATAGTTTCCGAGATATGGACTATCGATAATTTACACCTTAGGCTCTGCTTCTAACTTGGGCCCAAATTGTAAAATGGTCTTATCTATTGGCGATTTCGTTCCAATTCACATTCCAAGTAATATTCGGCATGCTAATTACATTGCCGGTGGCCAAATTGAATTATCTCTTATAGTTTGAGAGATATGGACTATCGATAATTTACACCTTAGGCTCTGCTTCTAACTTGGGCCCAAATTGTAAAATGGTCTTACCTATTGGCGATTTCGTTCCAATTCAAATTCCAAGTAATATTCGGCATGCTAATTACATTGCCGGTTGCCAAATTGCATTATCTCTTATAGTTTCCGAGATATGGACTATCGATAATTTACACCTTAGGCTCTGCTTCTAACTTGGGCCCAAATTGTAAAATGGTCTTATCTATTGGCGATTTCGTTCCAATTCACATTCCAAGTAATATTCGGCATGCTAATTACATTGCCGGTTGCCAAATTGCATTATCTCTTATAGTTTCCGAGATATGGACTATCGATAATTTACACCTTAGGCTCTGCTTCTAACTTGGGCCCAAATTGTAATATGGTCTTATCTATTGGCGATTTCGTTCCAATTCACATTCCAAGTAATATTCGGCATGCTAATTACATTGCCGGTTGCCAAATTGCATTATCTCTTATAGTTTCCGAGATATGGACTATCGATAATTTACACCTTAGGCTCTGCTTCTAACTTGGGCCCAAAATGTAAAATGGTCTTATCTATTGGCGATTTCGTTCCAATTCACATTCCAAGTAATATTCGGCATGCTAATTACATTGCCGGTTGCCAAATTGCATTATCTCTTATAGTTTCCGAGATATGGACTATCGATAATTTACACCTTAGGCTCTGCTTCTAACTTGGGCCCAAATTGTAAAATGGTCTTATCTATTGGCGATTTCGTTCCAATTCACATTCCAAGTAATATTCGGCATGCTAATTACATTGCCGGTGGCCAAATTGAATTATCTCTTATAGTTTGAGAGATATGGACTATCGATAATTTAAACTTTAGGCTCTGCTTCTAACTTGGGCCCAAATTGTAAAATGGTCTTATCTATTGGCGATTTCGTTCCAATTCACATTCCAAGTAATATTCGGCATGCTAATTACATTGCCGGTTGCCAAATTGCATTATCTCTTATAGTTTCCGAGATATGGACTATCGATAATTTACACCTTAGGCTCTGCTTCTAACTTGGGCCCAAATTGTAATATGGTCTTATCTATTGGCGATTTCGTTCCCATTCACATTCCAAGTAATATTCTTCATGCTAATTACATTGCCGGTTGCCAAATTGCATTATCTCTTATAGTTTCCGAGATATGGACTATCGATAATTTACGCCTTAGGCTCTGCTTCTAACTTGGGCCCAAATTGTAAAATGGTCTTATCTATTGGCGATTTCGTTCCAATTCACATTCCAAGTAATATTCGGCATGCTAATTACATTGCCGGTTGCCAAATTGCATTATCTCTTATAGTTTCCGAGATATGGACTATCGATAATTTACACCTTAGGCTCTGCTTCTAACTTTGGCCCAAATTGTAAAATGGTCTTATCTATTGGCGATTTCGTTCCAATTCACATTTCAAGTAATATTCGGCATGCTAATTACATTGCCGGTTGCCAAATTGCATTATCTCTTATAGTTTCCGAGATATGGACTATCGATAATTTACACCTTAGGCTCTGCTTCTAACTTGGGCCCAAATTGTAAAATCGTCTTATCTATTGGCGATTTCGTTCCAATTCACATTTCAAGTAATATTCGGCATGCTAATTACATTGCCGGTTGCCAAATTGCATTATCTCTTATAGTTTCCGAGATATGGACTATCGATAATTTACACCTTAGGCTCTGCTTCTAGCTTGGACCCAAATTGTAAAATGGTCTTATCTATTGGCGATTTCGTTCCAATTCACATTCCAAGTAATATTCGGCATGCTAATTACATTGCCGGTTGCCAAATTGAATTATCTCTTATAGTTTCCGAGATATGGACTATCGATAATTTACACCTTAGGCTCTGCCTCTAACTTGGGCCCAAATTGTAAAATGGTCTTATCTATTGGCGATTTCGTTCCAATTCACATTCCAAGTAGTATTCGGCATGCTAATTACATTGCCGGTTGCCAAATTGCATTATCTCTTATAGTTTCCGAGATATGGACTATCGATAATTTACACCTTAGGCTCTGCTTCTAACTTGGGCCCAAATTGTAAAATGGTCTTATCTATTGGCGATTTCGTTCCAATTCACATTCCAAGTAATATTCGGCATGCTAATTACATTGTCGGTTGCCAAATTGCATTATCTCTTATAGTTTCCGAGATATGGACTATCGATTATTTAGATCTTAGGCTCTGCTTCTAACTTGGGCCCAAATTGTAAAATGGTCTTATCTATTGGCGATTTCGTTCCAATTCACATTCCATGTAATATTCGGCATGCTAATTACATTGCCGGTTGCCAAATTGCATTATCTCTTATAGTTTCCGAGATATGGACTATCGATAATTTACACCTTAGGCTCTACTTCTAACTTGGGCCCAAATTGTAAAATGGTCTTATCTATTGGCGATTTCGTTCCAATTCACATTCCAAGTAATATTCGGCATGCTAATTACATTGCCGGTTGCCAAATTGCATTATCTCTTATAGTTTCCGAGATATGGACTATCGATAATTTACACCTTAGGCTCTGCTTCTAACTTGGGCCCAAATTGTAAAATCGCCTTATCTATTGGCGATTTCGTTCCAATTCTCATTCCAAGTAATATTCGGCATGCTAATTACATTGCCGGTTGCCAAATTGCATTATCTCTTATAGTTTCCGAGATATGGACTATCGATAATTTACACCTTAGGCTCTGCTTCTAACTTGGGCCCAAATTGTAAAATGGTCTTATCTATGGCGATTTCGTTCCAATTCACATTCCAAGTAATATTCGGCATGCTAATTACATTGCCGGTTGCCAAATTGAATTATCTCTTATAGTTTCCGAGATATGGACTATCGATAATTTACACCTTAGGCTCTGCTTCTAACTTGATCCCAAATTGTAAAATGGTCTTATCTATTGGCGATTTCGTTCCAATTCACATTCCAAGTGGTATTTGGCATGCTAATTACATTGCCGGTTGCCAAATTGCATTATCTCTTATAGTTTCCGAGATATGGACTATCGATAATTTACACCTTAGGCTCTGCTTCTAACTTGGGCCCAAATTGTAAAATGGTCTTATCTATTAGCGATTTCGTTCCAATTCACATTCCAAGTAATATTCGGCATGCTAATTACATTGCCGGTTGCCAAATTGCATTATCTCTTATAGTTTCCGAGATATGGACTATCGATAATTTACACCTTAGGCTCTGCTTCTAACTTGGGCCCAAATTGTAAAATGGCCTTATCTATTGGCGATTTCGTTCCAATTCACATTCCAAGTAATATTCGGCATGCTAATTACATTGTCGGTTGCCAAATTGCATTATCTCTTATAGTTTCCGAGATATGGACTATCGATTATTTAGATCTTAGGCTCTGCTTCTAACTTGGGCCCAAATTGTAAAATGGTCTTATCTATTGGCGATTTCGTTCCAATTCACATTCCATGTAATATTCGGCATGCTAATTACATTGCCGGTTGCCAAATTGCATTATCTCTTATAGTTTCCGAGATATGGACTATCGATAATTTACACCTTAGGCTCTACTTCTAACTTGGGCCCAAATTGTAAAATGGTCTTATCTATTGGCGATTTCGTTCCAATTCACATTCCAAGTAATATTCGGCATGCTAATTACATTGCCGGTTGCCAAATTGCATTATCTCTTATAGTTTCCGAGATAGGGACTATCGATAATTTACACCTTAGGCTCTGCTTCTAACTTGGGCCCAAATTGTAAAATCGCCTTATCTATTGGCGATTTCGTTCCAATTCACATTCCAAGTAATATTCGGCATGCTAATTACATTGCCGGTTGCCAAATTGCATTATCTCTTATAGTTTCCGAGATATGGACTATCGGTAATTTACACCTTAGGCTCTGCTTCTAACTTGGGCCCAAATTGTAAAATCGTCTTATCTATTGGCGATTTCGTTCCAATTCACATTCCAAGTAATATTCGGCATGCTAATTACATTGCCGGTTGCCAAATTGCATTATCTCTTATAGTTTCCGAGATATGGACTATCGATAATTTACACCTTAGGCTCTGCTTCTAACTTGGGCCCAAATTGTAAAATGGTCTTATCTATTGGCGATTTCGTTCCAATTCACATTCCAAGTAATATTCGGCATGCTAATTACATTGCTGGTTGCCAAATTGCATTATCTCTTATAGTTTCCGAGATATGGACTATCGATAATTTACACCTTAGGCTCTGCTTCTAACTTGGGCCCAAATTGTAAAATGGTCTTATCTATTGGCGATTTCGTTCCAATTCACATTCCAAGTAATATTCGGCATGCTAATTACATTGCCGGTTGCCAAATTGCATTATCTCTTATAGTTTCCGAGATATGGACTATCGGTAATTTACACCTTAGGCTCTGCTTCTAACTTGGGCCCAAATTGTAAAATCGTCTTATCTATTGGCGATTTCGTTCCAATTCACATTCCAAGTAATATTCGGCATGCTAATTACATTGCCGGTTGCCAAATTGCATTATCTCTTATAGTTTCCGAGATATGGACTATCGATAATTTACACCTTAGGCTCTGCTTCTAACTTGGGCCCAAATTGTAAAATGGTCTTATCTATTGGCGATTTCGTTCCAATTCACATTCCAAGTAATATTCGGCATGCTAATTACATTGCCGGTTGCCAAATTGCATTATCTCTTATAGTTTCCGAGATATGGACTATCGATAATTTACACCTTAGGCTCTGCTTCTAACTTGGGCCCAAATTGTAAAATGGTCTTATCTATTGGCGATTTCGTTCCAATTCACATTCCAAGTAATATTCGGCATGCTAATTACATTGCCGGTTGCCAAATTGCATTATCTCTTATAGTTTCCGAGATATGGACTATCGGTAATTTACACCTTAGGCTCTGCTTCTAACTTGGGCCCAAATTGTAAAATCGTCTTATCTATTGGCGATTTCGTTCCAATTCACATTCCAAGTAATATTCGGCATGCTAATTACATTGCCGGTTGCCAAATTGCATTATCTCTTATAGTTTCCGAGATATGGACTATCGATAATTTACACCTTTGGCTCTGCTTCTAACTTGGGCCCAAATTGTAAAATGGTCTTATCTATTGGCGATTTCGTTCCAATTCACATTCCAAGTAATATTCGGCATGCTAATTACATTGCCGGTTGCCAAATTGCATTATCTCTTATAGTTTCCGAGATATGGACTATCGATAATTTACACCTTAGGCTCTGCTTCTAACTTGGGCCCAAATTGTAAAATCGTCTTATCTATTGGCGATTTCGTTCCAATTCACATTCCAAGTAATATTCGGCATGCTAATTACATTGCCGGTTGCCAAATTGCATTATCTCTTATAGTTTCCGAGATATGGACTATCGGTAATTTACACCTTAGGCTCTGCTTCTAACTTGGGCCCAAATTGTAAAATCGTCTTATCTATTGGCGATTTCGTTCCAATTCACATTCCAAGTAATATTCGGCATGCTAATTTCATTGCCGGTTGCCAAATTGCATTATCTCTTATAGTTTCCGAGATATGGACTATCGATAATTTACACCTTAGGCTCTGCTTCTAACTTGGGCCCAAATTGTAAAATGGTCTTATCTATTGGCGATTTCATTCCAATTCACATTCCAAGTAATATTCGGCATGCTAATTACATTGCCGGTTGCCAAATTGCATTATCTCTTATAGTTTCCGAGATATGGACTATCGATAATTTACACCTTAGGCTCTGCTTCTAACTTGGGCCCAAATTGTAAAATGATCTTATCTATTGGCGATTTCGTTCCAATTCACATTCCAAGTAATATTCGGCATGCTAATTACATTGCCGGTTGCCAAATTGCATTATCTCTTATAGTTTCCGAGATATGGACTATCGATAATTTACACCTTAGGCTCTGCTTCTAACTTGGGCCCAAATTGTAAAATGGTCTTATCTATTGGCGATTTCGTTCCAATTCACATTCCAAGTAATATTCGGCATGCTAATTACATTGCCGGTTGCGAAATTGCATTATCTCTTATAGTTTCCGAGATATGGACTATCGATAATTTACACCTTAGGCTCTGCTTCTAACTTGGGCCCAAATTGTAAAATGGTCTTATCTATTGGCGATTTCGTTCCAATTCACATTCCAAGTAATATTCGGCATGCTAATTACATTGCCGGTTGCCAAATTGCATTATCTCTTTTAGTTTCCGAGATATGGACTATCGATAATTTACACCTTAGGCTCTGCTTCTAACTTGGGCCCAAATTGTAAAATCGTGTTATCTATTGGCGATTTCGTTCCAATTCACATTCCAAGTAATATTCGGCATGCTAATTACATTGCCGGTTGCCAAATTGCATTATCTCTTATAGTTTCCGAGATATGGACTATCGATAATTTACACCTTAGGCTCTGCTTCTAACTTGGGCCCAAATTGTAAAATGGTCTTATCTATTGGCGATTTCGTTCCAATTCACATTCCAAGTAATATTCGGCATGCTAATTACATTGCCGGTTGCCAAATTGCATTATCTCTTATAGTTTCCGAGATATGGACTATCAATAATTTACACCTTAGGCTCTGCTTCTAACTTGGGCCCAAATTGTAAAATGGTCTTATCTATTGGCGATTTCGTTCCAATTCACATTCCAAGTAATATTCGGCATGCTAATTACATTGCCGGTTGCCAAATTGCATTATCTCTTATAGTTTCCGAGATATGGACTATGGATAATTTACACCTTAGGCTCTGCTTCTAACTTGGGCCCAAATTGTAAAATGGTCTTATCTATTGGCGATTTCGTTCCAATTTACATTCCAAGTAATATTCGGCATGCTAATTACATTGCCGGTTGCCAAATTGCATTATCTCTTATAGTTTCCGAGATATGGACTATCGATAATTTACACCTTAGGCTCTGCTTCTAACTTGGGCCCAAATTGTAAAATGGTCTTATCTATTGGCGATTTCGTTCCAATTCACATTCCAAGTAATATTCGGCATGCTAATTACATTGCCGGTGGTCAAGTTGCATTATCTCTTATAGTTTCCGAGATATGGACTATCGATAATTTACACCTTAGGCTCTGCTTCTAACTTGGGCCCAAATTGTAAAATGGTCTTATCTATTGGCGATTTCGTTCCAATTCACATTCCAAGTAATATTCGGCATGCTAATTACATTGCCGGTGGCCAAATTGAATTATCTCTTATAGTTTGAGAGATATGGACTATCGATAATTTACACCTTAGGCTCTGCTTCTAACTTGGGCCCAAATTGTAAAATGGTCTTACCTATTGGCGATTTCGTTCCAATTCAAATTACAAGTAATATTCGGCATGCTAATTACATTGCCGGTTGCCAAATTGCATTATCTCTTATAGTTTCCGAGATATGGACTATCGATAATTTACACCTTAGGCTCTGCTTCTAACTTGGGCCCAAATTGTAAAATGGTCTTATCTATTGGCGATTTCGTTCCAATTCACATTCCAAGTAATATTCGGCATGCTAATTACATTGCCGGTTGCCAAATTGCATTATCTCTTATAGTTTCCGAGATATGGACTATCGATAATTTACACCTTAGGCTCTGCTTCTAACTTGGGCCCAAATTGTAATATGGTCTTATCTATTGGCGATTTCGTTCCAATTCACAATCCAAGTAATATTCGGCATGCTAATTACATTGCCGGTTGCCAAATTGCATTATCTCTTATAGTTTCCGAGATATGGACTATCGATAATTTACACCTTAGGCTCTGCTTCTAACTTGGGCCCAAAATGTAAAATGGTCTTATCTATTGGCGATTTCGTTCCAATTCACATTCCAAGTAATATTCGGCATGTTAATTACATTGCCGGTTGCCAAATTGCATTATCTCTTATAGTTTCCGAGATATGGACTATCGATAATTTACACCTTAGGCTCTGCTTCTAACTTGGGCCCAAATTGTAAAATGGTCTTATCTATTGGCGATTTCGTTCCAATTCACATTCCAAGTAATATTCGACATGCTAATTACATTGCCGGTTGCCAAATTGCATTATCTCTTATAGTTTCCGAGATATGGACTATGGATAATTTACACCTTAGGCTCTGCTTCTAACTTGGGCCCAAATTGTAAAATGGTCTTATCTATTGGCGATTTCCTTCCAATTCACATTGCAAGTAATATTCGGCATGCTAATTACATTGCCTGTTGCCAAATTGCATTATCTCTTATAGTTTCCGAGATATGGACTATCGATAATTTACACCTTAGGCTCTGCTTCTAACTTGGGCCCAAATTGTAAAATGGTCTTATCTATTGGCGATTTCGTTCCAATTCACATTCCAAGTAATATTCGGCATGCTAATTACATTGCCGGTTGCCAAATTGCATTATCTCTTATAGTTTCCGAGATATGGACTATCGATAATTTACACCTTAGGCTCTGCTTCTAACTTGGGCCCAAATTGTAATATGGTCTTATCTATTGGCGATTTCGTTCCAATTCACATTCCAAGTAATATTCTGCATGCTAATTACATTGCCGGTTGCCAAATTGCATTATCTCTTATAGTTTCCGAGATATGGACTATCGATAATTTACACCTTAGGCTCTGCTTCTAACTTGGGCCCAAATTGTAAAATGGTCTTACCTATTGGCGATTTCGTTCCAATTCAAATTCCAAGTAATATTCGGCATGCTAATTACCTTGCCGGTTGCCAAATTGCATTATCTCTTATAGTTTCCGAGATATGGACTATCGATAATTTACACCTTAGGCTCTGCTTCTAACTTGGGCCCAAATTGTAAAATGGTCTTATCTATTGGCGATTTCGTTCCAATTCACATTCCAAGTAATATTCGGCATGCTAATTACATTGCCGGTTGCCAAATTGCATTATCTCTTATAGTTTCCGAGATATGGACTATCGATAATTTACACCTTAGGCTCTGCTTCTAACTTGGGCCCAAATTGTAATATGGTCTTATCTATTGGCGATTTCGTTCCAATTCACATTCCAAGTAATATTCGGCATGCTAATTACATTGCCGGTTGCCAAATTGCATTATCTCTTATAGTTTCCGAGATATGGACTATCGATAATTTACACCTTAGGCTCTGCTTCTAACTTGGGCCCAAAATGTAAAATGGTCTTATCTATTGGCGATTTCGTTCCAATTCACATTCCAAGTAATATTCGGCATGCTAATTACATTGCCGGTTGCCAAATTGCATTATCTCTTATAGTTTCCGAGATATGGACTATCGATAATTTACACCTTAGGCTCTGCTTCTAACTTGGGCCCAAATTGTAAAATGGTCTTATCTATTGGCGATTTCGTTCCAATTCACATTCCAAGTAATATTCGGCATGCTAATTACATTGCCGGTTGCCAAATTTCATTATCTCTTATAGTTTCCGAGATATGGACTATGGATAATTTACACCTTAGGCTCTGCTTCTAACTTGGGCCCAAATTGTAAAATGGTCTTATCTATTGGCGATTTCCTTCCAATTCACATTGCAAGTAATATTCGGCATGCTAATTACATTGCCTGTTGCCAAATTGCATTATCTCTTATAGTTTCCGAGATATGGACTATCGATAATTTACACCTTAGGCTCTGCTTCTAACTTGGGCCCAAATTGTAAAATGGTCTTATCTATTGGCGATTTCGTTCCAATTCAAATTCCAAGTAATATTCGGCATGCTAATTACATTGCCGGTTGCCAAATTGCATTATCTCTTATAGTTTCCCGGATATGGACTATCGATAATTTACACCTTAGGCTCTGCTTCTAACTTGGGCCCAAATTGTAAAATGGTCTTATCTATTGGCGATTTCGTTCCAATTCACATTCCAAGTAATATTCGGCATGCTAATTACATTGCCGGTGGCCAAATTGAATTATCTCTTATAGTTTGAGAGATATGGACTATCGATAATTTACACCTTAGGCTCTGCTTCTAACTTGGGCCCAAATTGTAAAATGGTCTTATCTATTGGCGATTTCGTTCCAATTCACATTCCAAGTAATATTCGGCATGCTAATTACATTGCCGGTTGCCAAATTGCATTATCTCTTATAGTTTCCGAGATATGGACTATCGATAATTTACACCTTAGGCTCTGCTTCTAACTTGGGCCCAAATTGTAATATGGTCTTATCTATTGGCGATTTCGTTCCAATTCACATTCCAAGTAATATTCGGCATGCTAATTACATTGCCGGTTGCCAAATTGCATTATCTCTTATAGTTTCCGAGATATGGACTATCGATAATTTACACCTTAGGCTCTGCTTCTAACTTGGGCCCAAAATGTAAAATGGTCTTATCTATTGGCGATTTCGTTCCAATTCACATTCCAAGTAATATTCGGCATGTTAATTACATTGCCGGTTGCCAAATTGCATTATCTCTTATAGTTTCCGAGATATGGACTATCGATAATTTACACCTTAGGCTCTGCTTCTAACTTGGGCCCAAATTGTAAAATGGTCTTATCTATTGGCGATTTCGTTCCAATTCACATTCCAAGTAATATTCGACATGCTAATTACATTGCCGGTTGCCAAATTGCATTATCTCTTATAGTTTCCGAGATATGGACTATGGATAATTTACACCTTAGGCTCTGCTTCTAACTTGGGCCCAAATTGTAAAATGGTCTTATCTATTGGCGATTTCCTTCCAATTCACATTGCAAGTAATATTCGGCATGCTAATTACATTGCCTGTTGCCAAATTGCATTTTCTCTTATAGTTTCCGAGATATGGACTATCGATAATTTACACCTTAGGCTCTGCTTCTAACTTGGGCCCAAATTGTAAAATGGTCTTATCTATTGGCGATTTCGTTCCAATTCACATTCCATGTAATATTCGGCATGCTAATTACATTGCCGGTTGCCAAATTGCATTATCTCTTATAGTTTCCGAGATATGGACTATCGGTAATTTACACCTTGGCTCTGCTTCTAACTTGGGCCCAAATTGTAATATGGTCTTATCTATTGGCGATTTCGTTCCAATTCACATTCCAAGTAATATTCTGCATGCTAATTACATTGCCGGTTGCCAAATTGCATTATCTCTTATAGTTTCCGAGATATGGACTATCGATAATTTACACCTTAGGCTCTGCTTCTAACTTGGGCCCAAATTGTAAAATGGTCTTACCTATTGGCGATTTCGTTCCAATTCAAATTCCAAGTAATATTCGGCATGCTAATTACATTGCCGGTTGCCAAATTGCATTATCTCTTATAGTTTCCGAGATATGGACTATCGATAATTTACACCTTAGGCTCTGCTTCTAACTTGGGCCCAAATTGTAAAATGGTCTTATCTATTGGCGATTTCGTTCCAATTCACATTCCAAGTAATATTCGGCATGCTAATTACATTGCCGGTTGCCAAATTGCATTATCTCTTATAGTTTCCGAGATATGGACTATCGATAATTTACACCTTAGGCTCTGCTTCTAACTTGGGCCCAAATTGTAATATGGTCTTATCTATTGGCGATTTCGTTCCAATTCACATTCCAAGTAATATTCGGCATGCTAATTACATTGCCGGTTGCCAAATTGCATTATCTCTTATAGTTTCCGAGATATGGACTATCGATAATTTACACCTTAGGCTCTGCTTCTAACTTGGGCCCAAAATGTAAAATGGTCTTATCTATTGGCGATTTCGTTCCAATTCACATTCCAAGTAATATTCGGCATGCTAATTACATTGCCGGTTGCCAAATTGCATTATCTCTTATAGTTTCCGAGATATGGACTATCGATAATTTACACCTTAGGCTCTGCTTCTAACTTGGGCCCAAATTGTAAAATGGTCTTATCTATTGGCGATTTCGTTCCAATTCACATTCCAAGTAATATTCGGCATGCTAATTACATTGCCGGTTGCCAAATTGCATTATCTCTTATAGTTTCCGAGATATGGACTATGGATAATTTACACCTTAGGCTCTGCTTCTAACTTGGGCCCAAATTGTAAAATGGTCTTATCTATTGGCGATTTCCTTCCAATTCACATTGCAAGTAATATTCGGCATGCTAATTACATTGCCTGTTGCCAAATTGCATTATCTCTTATAGTTTCCGAGATATGGACTATCGATAATTTACACCTTAGGCTCTGCTTCTAACTTGGGCCCAAATTGTAAAATGGTCTTATCTATTGGCGATTTCGTTCCAATTCAAATTCCAAGTAATATTCGGCATGCTAATTACATTGCCGGTTGCCAAATTGCATTATCTCTTATAGTTTCCCGGATATGGACTATCGATAATTTACACCTTAGGCTCTGCTTCTAACTTGGGCCCAAATTGTAAAATGGTCTTATCTATTGGCGATTTCGTTCCAATTCACATTCCAAGTAATATTCGGCATGCTAATTACATTGCCGGTGGCCAAATTGAATTATCTCTTATAGTTTGAGAGATATGGACTATCGATAATTTACACCTTAGGCTCTGCTTCTAACTTGGGCCCAAATTGTAAAATGGTCTTACCTATTGGCGATTTCGTTCCAATTCAAATTCCAAGTAATATTCGGCATGCTAATTACATTGCCGGTTGCCAAATTGCATTATCTCTTATAGTTTCCGAGATATGGACTATCGATAATTTACACCTTAGGCTCTGCTTCTAACTTGGGCCCAAATTGTAAAATGGTCTTATCTATTGGCGATTTCGTTCCAATTCACATTCCAAGTAATATTCGGCATGCTAATTACATTGCCGGTTGCCAAATTGCATTATCTCTTATAGTTTCCGAGATATGGACTATCGATAATTTACACCTTAGGCTCTGCTTCTAACTTGGGCCCAAATTGTAATATGGTCTTATCTATTGGCGATTTCGTTCCAATTCACATTCCAAGTAATATTCGGCATGCTAATTACATTGCCGGTTGCCAAATTGCATTATCTCTTATAGTTTCCGAGATATGGACTATCGATAATTTACACCTTAGGCTCTGCTTCTAACTTGGGCCCAAAATGTAAAATGGTCTTATCTATTGGCGATTTCGTTCCAATTCACATTCCAAGTAATATTCGGCGTGTTAATTACATTGCCGGTTGCCAAATTGCATTATCTCTTATAGTTTCCGAGATATGGACTATCGATAATTTACACCTTAGGCTCTGCTTCTAACTTGGGCCCAAATTGTAAAATGGTCTTATCTATTGGCGATTTCGTTCCAGTTCACATTCCAAGTAATATTCGACATGCTAATTACATTGCCGGTTGCCAAATTGCATTATCTCTTATAGTTTCCGAGATATGGACTATGGATAATTTACACCTTAGGCTCTGCTTCTAACTTGGGCCCAAATTGTAAAATGGTCTTATCTATTGGCGATTTCCTTCCAATTCACATTGCAAGTAATATTCGGCATGCTAATTACATTGCCTGTTGCCAAATTGCATTATCTCTTATAGTTTCCGAGATATGGACTATCGATAATTTACACCTTAGGCTCTGCTTCTAACTTGGGCCCAAATTGTAAAATGGTCTTATCTATTGGCGATTTCGTTCCAATTCACATTCCATGTAATATTCGGCATGCTAATTACATTGCCGGTTGCCAAATTGCATTATCTCTTATAGTTTCCGAGATATGGACTATCGGTAATTTACACCTTGGCTCTGCTTCTAACTTGGGCCCAAATTGTAAAATCGTCTTATCTATTGGCGATTTCGTTCCAATTCACATTCCAAGTAATATTCGGCATGCTAATTACATTGCCGGTTGCCAAATTGCATTATCTCTTATAGTTTCCTAGATATGGACTATCGATAATTTACACCTTAGGCTCTGCTTCTAACTTGGGCCCAAATTGTAAAATGGTCTTATCTATTGGCGATTTCATTCCAATTCACATTCCAAGTAATATTCGGCATGCTAATTACATTGCCGGTTGCCAAATTGCATTATCTCTTATAGTTTCCGAGATATGGACTATCGATAATTTACACCTTAGGCTCTGCTTCTAACTTGGGCCCAAATTGTAAAATGGTCTCATCTATTGGCGATTTCGTTCCAATTCACATTTCAAGTAATATTCGGCATGCTAATTACATTGTCGGTTGCCAAATTGCATTATCTCTTATAGTTTCCGAGATATGGACTATCGGTAATTTACACCTTAGGCTCTGCTTCTAACTTGGGCCCAAATTGTAAAATCGTCTTATCTATTGGCGATTTCGTTCCAATTCACATTCCAAGTAATATTCGGCATGCTAATTACATTGCCGGTTGCCAAATTACATTATCTCTTATAGTTTCCGAGATATGGACTATCGATAATTTACACCTTAGGCTCTGCTTCTAACTTGGGCCCAAATTGTAAAATGGTCTTATCTATTGGCGATTTCGTTCCAATTCACATTCCAAGTAATATTCGGCATGCTAATTACATTGCCGGTTGAAAAATTGAATTATCTCTTATAGTTTCCGAGATATGGACTATCGATAATTTACACCTTAGGCTCTGCTTCTAACTTGGGCCCAAATTGTAAAATGGTCTTATCTATTGGCGATTTCGTTCCAATTCACATTCCAAGTGGTATTCGGCATGCTAATTACATTACCGGTTGCCAAATTGCATTATCTCTTATAGTTTCCGAGATATGGACTATCGATAATTTACACCTTAGGCTCTGCTTCTAACTTGGGCCCAAATTGTAAAATGGCCTTATATATTGGCGATTTCGTTCCAATTCACATTCCAAGTAATATTCGGCATGCTAATTACATTGCCGGTTGCCAAATTGCATTATCTCTTATAGTTTCCGAGATATGGACTATCGATAATTTACACCTTAGGCTCTGCTTCTAACTTGGGCCCAAATTGTAAAATGGTCTTATCTATTGGCGATTTCGTCACAATTCACATTCCAAGTAATATTCGGCATGCTAATTACATTGCCGGTTGCGAAACTGCATTATCTCTTATAGTTTCCGAGATATGGACTATCGATAATTTACACCTTAGGCTCTGCTTCTAACTTGGGCCCAAATTGTAAAATGGTCTTATCTATTGGCGATTTCGTTCCAATTCACATTCCAAGTAATATTCGGCATGCTAATTACATTGCCGGTTGCCAAATTGCATTATCTCTTTTAGTTTCCGAGATATGGACTATCGATAATTTACACCTTAGGCTCTGCTTCTAACTTGGGCCCAAATTGTAAAATGGTCTTATCTATTGGCGATTTCGTTCCAATTCACATTCCAAGTAATATTCGGCATGCTAATTACATTGCCGGTTGCCAAATTGCATTATCTCTTATAGTTTCCGAGATATGGACTATCGATAATTTACACCTTAGGCTCTGCTTCTAACTTGGGCCCAAATTGTAAAATGGCCTTATCTATTGGCGATTTCGTTCCAATTCACATTCCAAGTAATATTCGGCATGCTAATTACATTGCCGGTTGCCAAATTGCATTATCTCTTATAGTTTCCGAGATATGGACTATCGATAATTTACACCTTAGGCTCTGCTTCTAACTTGGGCCCAAATTGTAAAATGGTCTTATCTATTGGCGATTTCGTTCCAATTCACATTCCAAGTAATATTCGGCATGCTAATTACATTGCCGGTGACCAAATTGAATTATCTCTTATAGTTTCCGAGATATGGACTATCGATAATTTACACCTTAGGCTCTGCTTCTAACTTGGGCCCAAATTGTAAAATGGTCTTATCTATTGGCGATTTCGTTCCAATTCACATTCCAAGTAATATTCGGCATGCTAATTACATTGCCGGTTGCCAAATTGCATTATCTCTTATAGTTTCCGAGATATGGACTATGGATAATTTACACCTTAGGCTCTGCTTCTAACTTGGGCCCAAATTGTAAAATGGTCTTATCTATTGGCGATTTCCTTCCAATTCACATTGCAAGTAATATTCGGCATGCTAATTACATTGCCTGTTGCCAAATTGCATTATCTCTTATAGTTTCCGAGATATGGACTATCGATAATTTACACCTTAGGCTCTGCTTCTAACTTGGGCCCAAATTGTAAAATGGTCTTATCTATTGGCGATTTCGTTCCAATTCAAATTCCAAGTAATATTCGGCATGCTAATTACATTGCCGGTTGCCAAATTGCATTATCTCTTATAGTTTCCCGGATATGGACTATCGATAATTTACACCTTAGGCTCTGCTTCTAACTTGGGCCCAAATTGTAAAATGGTCTTATCTATTGGCGATTTCGTTCCAATTCACATTCCAAGTAATATTCGGCATGCTAATTACATTGCCGGTGGCCAAATTGAATTATCTCTTATAGTTTGAGAGATATGGACTATCGATAATTTACACCTTAGGCTCTGCTTCTAACTTGGGCCCAAATTGTAAAATGGTCTTACCTATTGGCGATTTCGTTCCAATTCAAATTCCAAGTAATATTCGGCATGCTAATTACATTGCCGGTTGCCAAATTGCATTATCTCTTATAGTTTCCGAGATATGGACTATCGATAATTTACACCTTAGGCTCTGCTTCTAACTTGGGCCCAAATTGTAAAATGGTCTTATCTATTGGCGATTTCGTTCCAATTCACATTCCAAGTAATATTCGGCATGCTAATTACATTGCCGGTTGCCAAATTGCATTATCTCTTATAGTTTCCGAGATATGGACTATCGATAATTTACACCTTAGGCTCTGCTTCTAACTTGGGCCCAAATTGTAATATGGTCTTATCTATTGGCGATTTCGTTCCAATTCACATTCCAAGTAATATTCGGCATGCTAATTACATTGCCGGTTGCCAAATTGCATTATCTCTTATAGTTTCCGAGATATGGACTATCGATAATTTACACCTTAGGCTCTGCTTCTAACTTGGGCCCAAAATGTAAAATGGTCTTATCTATTGGCGATTTCGTTCCAATTCACATTCCAAGTAATATTCGGCGTGTTAATTACATTGCCGGTTGCCAAATTGCATTATCTCTTATAGTTTCCGAGATATGGACTATCGATAATTTACACCTTAGGCTCTGCTTCTAACTTGGGCCCAAATTGTAAAATGGTCTTATCTATTGGCGATTTCGTTCCAGTTCACATTCCATCGACATGCTAATTACATTGCCGGTTGCCAAATTGCATTATCTCTTATAGTTTCCGAGATATGGACTATGGATAATTTACACCTTAGGCTCTGCTTCTAACTTGGGCCCAAATTGTAAAATGGTCTTATCTATTGGCGATTTCCTTCCAATTCACATTGCAAGTAATATTCGGCATGCTAATTACATTGCCTGTTGCCAAATTGCATTATCTCTTATAGTTTCCGAGATATGGACTATCGATAATTTACACCTTAGGCTCTGCTTCTAACTTGGGCCCAAATTGTAAAATGGTCTTATCTATTGGCGATTTCGTTCCAATTCACATTCCATGTAATATTCGGCATGCTAATTACATTGCCGGTTGCCAAATTGCATTATCTCTTATAGTTTCCGAGATATGGACTATCGGTAATTTACACCTTGGCTCTGCTTCTAACTTGGGCCCAAATTGTAAAATCGTCTTATCTATTGGCGATTTCGTTCCAATTCACATTCCAAGTAATATTCGGCATGCTAATTACATTGCCGGTTGCCAAATTGCATTATCTCTTATAGTTTCCTAGATATGGACTATCGATAATTTACACCTTAGGCTCTGCTTCTAACTTGGGCCCAAATTGTAAAATGGTCTTATCTATTGGCGATTTCATTCCAATTCACATTCCAAGTAATATTCGGCATGCTAATTACATTGCCGGTTGCCAAATTGCATTATCTCTTATAGTTTCCGAGATATGGACTATCGATAATTTACACCTTAGGCTCTGCTTCTAACTTGGGCCCAAATTGTAAAATGGTCTCATCTATTGGCGATTTCGTTCCAATTCACATTTCAAGTAATATTCGGCATGCTAATTACATTGTCGGTTGCCAAATTGCATTATCTCTTATAGTTTCCGAGATATGGACTATCGGTAATTTACACCTTAGGCTCTGCTTCTAACTTGGGCCCAAATTGTAAAATCGTCTTATCTATTGGCGATTTCGTTCCAATTCACATTCCAAGTAATATTCGGCATGCTAATTACATTGCCGGTTGCCAAATTACATTATCTCTTATAGTTTCCGAGATATGGACTATCGATAATTTACACCTTAGGCTCTGCTTCTAACTTGGGCCCAAATTGTAAAATGGTCTTATCTATTGGCGATTTCGTTCCAATTCACATTCCAAGTAATATTCGGCATGCTAATTACATTGCCGGTTGAAAAATTGAATTATCTCTTATAGTTTCCGAGATATGGACTATCGATAATTTACACCTTAGGCTCTGCTTCTAACTTGGGCCCAAATTGTAAAATGGTCTTATCTATTGGCGATTTCGTTCCAATTCACATTCCAAGTGGTATTCGGCATGCTAATTACATTACCGGTTGCCAAATTGCATTATCTCTTATAGTTTCCGAGATATGGACTATCGATAATTTACACCTTAGGCTCTGCTTCTAACTTGGGCCCAAATTGTAAAATGGCCTTATATATTGGCGATTTCGTTCCAATTCACATTCCAAGTAATATTCGGCATGCTAATTACATTGCCGGTTGCCAAATTGCATTATCTCTTATAGTTTCCGAGATATGGACTATCGATAATTTACACCTTAGGCTCTGCTTCTAACTTGGGCCCAAATTGTAAAATGGTCTTATCTATTGGCGATTTCGTCACAATTCACATTCCAAGTAATATTCGGCATGCTAATTACATTGCCGGTTGCGAAACTGCATTATCTCTTATAGTTTCCGAGATATGGACTATCGATAATTTACACCTTAGGCTCTGCTTCTAACTTGGGCCCAAATTGTAAAATGGTCTTATCTATTGGCGATTTCGTTCCAATTCACATTCCAAGTAATATTCGGCATGCTAATTACATTGCCGGTTGCCAAATTGCATTATCTCTTTTAGTTTCCGAGATATGGACTATCGATAATTTACACCTTAGGCTCTGCTTCTAACTTGGGCCCAAATTGTAAAATGGTCTTATCTATTGGCGATTTCGTTCCAATTCACATTCCAAGTAATATTCGGCATGCTAATTACATTGCCGGTTGCCAAATTGCATTATCTCTTATAGTTTCCGAGATATGGACTATCGATAATTTACACCTTAGGCTCTGCTTCTAACTTGGGCCCAAATTGTAAAATGGCCTTATCTATTGGCGATTTCGTTCCAATTCACATTCCAAGTAATATTCGGCATGCTAATTACATTGCCGGTTGCCAAATTGCATTATCTCTTATAGTTTCCGAGATATGGACTATCGATAATTTACACCTTAGGCTCTGCTTCTAACTTGGGCCCAAATTGTAAAATGGTCTTATCTATTGGCGATTTCGTTCCAATTCACATTCCAAGTAATATTCGGCATGCTAATTACATTGCCGGTGACCAAATTGAATTATCTCTTATAGTTTCCGAGATATGGACTATCGATAATTTACACCTTAGGCTCTGCTTCTAACTTGGGCCCAAATTGTAAAATGGTCTTCCCTATTGGCGATTTCGTTCCAATTCACATTCCAAGTAATATTCGGCATGCTAATTACATTGCCGGTTGCCAAATTGCGTTATCTCATATAGTTTCCGAGATATGGACTATCGATAATTTACACCTTAGGCTCTGCTTCTAACTTGGGCCCAAATTGTAAAATGGTCTTATCTATTGGCGATTTCGTTCCAATTCACATTCCAAGTAATATTCGGCATGCTAATTACATTGCCGGTTGCCAAATTGCATTATCTCTTATAGTTTCCGAGATATGGACTATCGATAATTTACACCTTAGGTTCTGCTTCTAACTTGGGCCCAAATTGTAAAATGGTCTTATCTATTGGCGATTTCGTTCCAATTCACATTCCAAGTAATATTCGGCATGCTAATTACATTGCCGGTTGCCAAATTGCATTATCTCTTATAGTTTCCGAGATATGGACTATCGATAATTTACACCTTAGGCTCTGCTTCTAACTTGGGCCCAAATTGTAAAATGGTCTTATCTATTGGCGATTTCGTTCCAATTCACATTCCAAGTAATATTCGGCATGCTAATTACATTGCCGGTTGCCAAATTGCATTATCTCTTATAGTTTCCGAGATATGGACTATCGATAATTTACACCTTAGGCTCTGCTTCTAACTTGGGCCCAAATTGTAAAATGGTCTTATCTATTGGCGATTTCGTTCCAATTCACATTCCAAGTAATATTCGGCATGCTAATTACATTGCCGGTTGCCAAATTGCATTATCTCTTATAGTTTCCGAGATATGGACTATGGATAATTTACACCTTAGGCTCTGCTTCTAACTTGGGCCCAAATTGTAAAATGGTCTTATCTATTGGCGATTTCGTTCCAATTCACATTCCAAGTAATATTCGGCATGCTAATTACATTGCCGGTTGCCAAATTGCATTATCTCTTATAGTTTCCGAGATATGGACTATCGATAATTTACACATTAGGCTCTGCTTCTAACTTGGGCCCAAATTGTAAAATGGTCTTATCTATTGGCGATTTCGTTCCAATTCACATTCCAAGTAATATTCGGCATGCTAATTACATTGCCGGTTGCCAAATTGCATTATCTCTTATAGTTTCCGAGATATGGACTATGGATAATTTACACCTTAGGCTCTGCTTCTAACTTGGGCCCAAATTGTAAAATGGTCTTATCTATTGGCGATTTCGTTCCAATTCACATTCCAAGTAATACTCGGCATGCTGATTACATTGCCGGTTGCCAAAATGCATTATCTCTTATAGTTTCAGAGATATGGACTATCAATAATTTACACCTTAGGCTCTGCTTCTAACTTGGGCCCAAATTGTAAAATGGTCTTATCTATTGGCTATTTCGTTCCAATTCACATTCCAAGTAATATTCGGCATGCTAATTACATTGCCGGTTGCCAAATTGCATTATCTCTTATAGTTTCCGAGAAATGGACTATCGATAATTTACACCTTAGGCTCTGCTTCTAACTTGGGCCCAAATTGTAAAATGGTCTTATCTATTGGCGATTTCGTTCCAATTCACATTCCAAGTAATATGCGGCATGTTAATTAAATTGCCGGTTGCCAAATTGCATTATCTCTTATAGTTTCCGAGATATGGACTATCGATAATTTACACCTTAGGCTCTGCTTCTAACTTGGACCCAAATTGTAAAATCGTCTTATCTATTGGCGATTTCGTTCCAATTCACATTCCAAGTAATATTCGGCATGCTAATTACATTGCCGGTTGCCAAATTGCATTATCTCTTATAGTTTCCGAGATATGGACTATCGATAATTTACACTTTAGGCTCTGCTTCTAACTTGGGCCCAAATTGTAAAATGGTCTTATCTATTGGCGATTTCGTTCCAATTCACATTCCAAGTAATATTGGGCATGCTAATTACATTGCCGGTTGCCAAATTGAATTATCTCCTATAGTTTCCGAGATATGGACTATCGATAATTTACACCTTAGGCTCTGCTTCTAACTTGGGCCCAAATTGTAAAATGGTCTTACCTATTGGCGATTTCGTTCCAATTCACATTCCAAGTAATATTCGGCATGCTAATTACATTGCCGGTGGCCAAGTTGCATTATCTCTTATAGTTTCCGAGATATGGACTATCGATAATTTACACCTTAGGCTCTGCTTCTAACTTGGGCCCAAATTGTAAAATGGTCTTATCTACTGGCGATTTCGTTCCAATTCACATTCCAAGTAATATTCGGCATGCTAATTACATTGCCGGTTCCCAAATTGCATTATCTCTTATAGTCTCCGAGATATGGACTATCGATTATTTTTAACCTTAGGCTCTGCTTCTAACTTGGGCCCAAACTGTAAAATGGTCTTATCTATTGGCGATTTCGTTCCAATTCACATTCCAAGTAGTATTCGGCATGCTAATTACATTGCCGGTTGCCAAATTGCATTATCTCTTATAGTTTTCGAGATATGGACTATCGATAATTTACACCTTAGGCTCTGCTTCTAACTTGGGTCCAAATTGTAAAATGGTCTTATCTATTGGCGATTTCGTCCCAATTCACATTCCAAGTAATATTCGGCATGCTAATTACATTGCCAGTTGCCAAATTGCATTATCTCTTATAGTTTCCGAGATATGGACTATGGATAATTTACACCTTAGGCTCTGCTTCTAACTTGGGCCCAAAATGTAAAATGGTCTTATCTATTGGCGATTTCATTCCAATTCACATTCCAAGTAATATTCGGCATGCTAATTACATTGCCGGTTGCCAAATTGCATTATCTCTTATAGTTTCCGAGATATGGACTATCGATAATTTACACATTAGGCTCTGCTTCTAACTTGGGCCCAAATTGTAAAATGGTCTTATCTATTGGCGATTTCTTTCCAATTCACATTCCAAGTAATATTCGGCATGCTAATTACATTGCCGGTTGCCAAATTGCATTATCTCTTATAGTTTCCGAGATATGGACTATCGATAATTTACACCTTAGGCTCTGCTTCTAACTTGGGCCCAAATTGTAAAATGGTCTTATCTATTGGCGATTTCGTTCCAATTCACATTCCAAGTAATATTCGGCATGCTAATTACATTGCCGGTTGCCAAATTGAATTATCTCCTATAGTTTCCGAGATATGGACTATCGATAATTTACACCTTAGGCTCTGCTTCTAACTTGGGCCCAAATTGTAAAATGGTCTTACCTATTGGCGATTTCGTTCCAATTCACATTCCAAGTAATATTCGGCATGCTAATTACATTGCCGGTGGCCAAGTTGCATTATCTCTTATAGTTTCCGAGATATGGACTATCGATAATTTACACCTTAGGCTCTGCTTCTAACTTGGGCCCAAATTGTAAAATGGTCTTATCTACTGGCGATTTCGTTCCAATTCACATTCCAAGTAATATTCGGCATGCTAATTACATTGCCGGGTCCCAAATTGCATTATCTCTTATAGTCTCCGAGATATGGACTATCGATTATTTTTAACCTTAGGCTCTGCTTCTAACTTGGGCCCAAACTGTAAAATGGTCTTATCTATTGGCGATTTCGTTCCAATTCACATTCCAAGTAGTATTCGGCATGCTAATTACATTGCCGGTTGCCAAATTGCATTATCTCTTATAGTTTTCGAGATATGGACTATCGATAATTTACACCTTAGGCTCTGCTTCTAACTTGGGCCCAAATTGTAAAATGGTCTTATCTATTGGCGATTTCGTCCCAATTCACATTCCAAGTAATATTCGGCATGCTAATTACATTGCCAGTTGCCAAATTGCATTATCTCTTATAGTTTCCGAGATATGGACTATGGATAATTTACACCTTAGGCTCTGCTTCTAACTTGGGCCCAAATTGTAAAATGGTCTTATCTATTGGCGATTTCATTCCAATTCACATTCCAAGTAATATTCGGCATGCTAATTACATTGCCGGTTGCCAAATTGCATTATCTCTTATAGTTTCCGAGATATGGACTATCGATAATTTACACATTAGGCTCTGCTTCTAACTTGGGCCCAAATTGTAAAATGGTCCTATCTATTGGCGATTTCGTTCCAATTCACATTCCAAGTAATATTCGGCATGCTAATTACATTGCCGGTTGCCAAATTGCATTATCTCTTATAGTTTCCGAGATATGGACTATCGATAATTTACACATTAGGCTTTGCTTCTAACTTGGGCCCAAATTGTAAAATGGTCTTATCTATTGGCGATTTCGTTCCAATTCACATTCCAAGTAATATTCGGCATGCTAATTACATTGCCGGTTGCCAAATTGAATTATCTCCTATAGTTTCCGAGATATGGACTATCGATAATTTACACCTTAGGCTCTGCTTCTAACTTGGGCCCAAATTGTAAAGTGGTCTTATCTATTGGCGATTTCGTCCCAATTCACATTCCAAGTAATATTAGGCATGCTAATTACATTGCCAGTTGCCAAATTGCATTATCTCTTATAGTTTCCGAGATATGGACTATGGATAATTTACACCTTAGGCTCTGCTTCTAACTTGGGCACAAATTGTAAAATGGTCTTATCTATTGGCGATTTCATTCCAATTCACATTCCAAGTAATATTCGGCATGCTAATTACATTGCCGGTTGCCAAATTGCATTATCTCTTATAGTTTCCGAGATATGGACTATCGATAATTTACACCATAGGCTCTGCTTCTAACTTGGGCCCAAATTGTAAAATCGTCTTATCTATTGGCGATTTCGTTCCAATTCACATTCCAAGTAATATTCGGCATGCTAATTACATTGCCGGTTGCCAAATTGCATTATCTCTTATAGTTTCCGAGATATGGACTATCGATAATTTACACCTTAGGCTCTGCTTCTAACTTGGGCCCAAATTGTAAAATGGTCTTATCTATTGGCGATTTCGTTCCAATTCACATTCCAAGTAATATTCGGCATGCTAATTACATTGCCGGTTGCCAAATTGTATTATCTCTTATAGTTTCCGAGATATGGACTATCGATAATTTACACCTTAGGCTCTGCTTCTAACTTGGGCCCAAATTGTAAAATGGTCTTATCTATTGGCGATTTCGTTCCAATTCACATTCCAAGTAATATTCGGCATGCTAATTACATTGCCGGTTGCCAAATTGAATTATCTCCTATAGTTTCCGAGATATGGACTATCGATAATTTACACCTTAGGCTCTGCTTCTAACTTGGGCCCAAATTGTAAAATGGTCTTACCTATTGGCGATTTCGTTCCAATTCACATTCCAAGTAATATTCGGCATGCTAATTACATTGCCGGTGGCCAAGTTGCATTATCTCTTATAGTTTCCGAGATATGGACTATCGATAATTTACACCTTAGGCTCTGCTTCTAACTTGGGCCCAAATTGTAAAATGGTCTTATCTACTGGCGATTTCGTTCCAATTCACATTCCAAGTAATATTCGGCATGCTAATTACATTGCCGGTTCCCAAATGGCATTATCTCTTATAGTCTCCGAGATATGGACTATCGATTATTTTTAACCTTAGGCTCTGCTTCTAACTTGGGCCCAAACTGTAAAATGGTCTTATCTATTGGCGATTTCGTTCCAATTCACATTCCAAGTATTATTCGGCATGCTAATTACATTGCCGGTTGCCAAATTGCATTATCTCTTATAGTTTTCGAGATATGGACTATCGATAATTTACACCTTAGGCTCTGCTTCTAACTTGGGCCCAAATTGTAAAATGGTCTTATCTATTGGCGATTTCGTCCCAATTCACATTCCAAGTAATATTCGGCATGCTAATTACATTGCCAGTTGCCAAATTGCATTATCTCTTATAGTTTCCGAGATATGGACTATGGATAATTTACACCTTAGGCTCTGCTTCTAACTTGGGCCCAAATTGTAAAATGGTCTTATCTATTGGCGATTTCATTCCAATTCACATTCCAAGTAATATTCGGCATGCTAATTACATTGCCGGTTGCCAAATTGCATTATCTCTTATAGTTTCCGAGATATGGACTATCGATAATTTACACATTAGGCTCTGCTTCTAACTTGGGCCCAAATTGTAAAATGGTCCTATCTATTGGCGATTTCGTTCCAATTCACATTCCAAGTAATATTCGGCATGCTAATTACATTGCCGGTTGCCAAATTGCATTATCTCTTATAGTTTCCGAGATATGGACTATCGATAATTTACACATTAGGCTCTGCTTCTAACTTGGGCCCAAATTGTAAAATGGTCTTATCTATTGGCGATTTCGTTCCAATTCACATTCCAAGTAATATTCGGCATGCTAATTACATTGCCGGTTGCCAAATTGAATTATCTCCTATAGTTTCCGAGATATGGACTATCGATAATTTACACCTTAGGCTCTGCTTCTAACTTGGGCCCAAATTGTAAAATGGTCTTATCTACTGGCGATTTCGTTCCAATTCACATTCCAAGTAATATTCGGCATGCTAATTACATTGCCGGTTCCCAAATTGCATTATCTCTTATAGTCTCCGAGATATGGACTATCGATTATTTTTAACCTTAGGCTCTGCTTCTAACTTGGGCCCAAACTGTAAAATGGTCTTATCTATTGGCGATTTCGTTCCAATTCACATTCCAAGTATTATTCGGCATGCTAATTACATTGCCGGTTGCCAAATTGCATTATCTCTTATAGTTTTCGAGATATGGACTATCGATAATTTACACCTTAGGCTCTGCTTCTAACTTGGGCCCAAATTGTAAAATGGTCTTATCTATTGGCGATTTCGTCCCAATTCACATTCCAAGTAATATTCGGCATGCTAATTACATTGCCAGTTGCCAAATTGCATTATCTCTTATAGTTTCCGAGATATGGACTATGGATAATTTACACCTTAGGCTCTGCTTCTAACTTGGGCCCAAATTGTAAAATGGTCTTATCTATTGGCGATTTCATTCCAATTCACATTCCAAGTAATATTCGGCATGCTAATTACATTGCCGGTTGCCAAATTGCATTATCTCTTATAGTTTCCGAGATATGGACTATCGATAATTTACACATTAGGCTCTGCTTCTAACTTGGGCCCAAATTGTAAAATGGTCCTATCTATTGGCGATTTCGTTCCAATTCACATTCCAAGTAATATTCGGCATGCTAATTACATTGCCGGTTGCCAAATTGCATTATCTCTTATAGTTTCCGAGATATGGACTATCGATAATTTACACATTAGGCTCTGCTTCTAACTTGGGCCCAAATTGTAAAATGGTCTTATCTATTGGCGATTTCGTTCCAATTCACATTCCAAGTAATATTCGGCATGCTAATTACATTGCCGGTTGCCAAATTGAATTATCTCCTATAGTTTCCGAGATATGGACTATCGATAATTTACACCTTAGGCTCTGCTTCTAACTTGGGCCCAAATTGTAAAGTGGTCTTATCTATTGGCGATTTCGTCCCAATTCACATTCCAAGTAATATTAGGCATGCTAATTACATTGCCAGTTGCCAAATTGCATTATCTCTTATAGTTTCCGAGATATGGACTATGGATAATTTACACCTTAGGCTCTGCTTCTAACTTGGGCACAAATTGTAAAATGGTCTTATCTATTGGCGATTTCATTCCAATTCACATTCCAAGTAATATTCGGCATGCTAATTACATTGCCGGTTGCCAAATTGCATTATCTCTTATAGTTTCCGAGATATGGACTATCGATAATTTACACCTTAGGCTCTGCTTCTAACTTGGGCCCAAATTGTAAAATCGTCTTATCTATTGGCGATTTCGTTCCAATTCACATTCCAAGTAATATTCGGCATGCTAATTACATTGCCGGTTGCCAAATTGCATTATCTCTTATAGTTTCCGAGATATGGACTATCGATAATTTACACCTTAGGCTCTGCTTCTAACTTGGGCCCAAATTGTAAAATGGTCTTATCTATTGGCGATTTCGTTCCAATTCACATTCCAAGTAATATTCGGCATGCTAATTACATTGCCGGTTGCCAAATTGAATTATCTCTTATAGTTTCCGAGATATGGACTATCGATAATTTACACCTTAGGCTCTGCTTCTAACTTGGGCCCAAATTGTAAAATGGTCTTATCTATTGGCGATTTCGTTCCAATTCACATTCCAAGTGGTATTCGGCATGCTAATTACATTGCCGGTTGCCAAATTGCATTATCTCTTATAGTTTCCGAGATATGGACTATCGATAATTTACACCTTAGGCTCTGCTTCTAACTTGGGCCCAAATTGTAAAATGGTCTTATCTATTGGCGATTTCGTTCCAATTCACATTCCGAGTAATATTCGGCATGCTAATTACATTGCCGGTTGCCAAATTGCATTATCTCTTATAGTTTCCGAGATATGGACTATCGATAATTTACACCTTAGGCTCTGCTTCTAACTTGGGCCAAAATTGTAAAATGGTCTTATCTATTGGCGATTTCGTCCCAATTCACATTCCAAGTAATATTCGGCATGCTAATTACATTGCCGTTTGCGAAACTTCATTATCTCTTATAGTTTCCGAGATATGGACTATCGATAATTTACACCTTAGGCTCTGCTTCTAACTTGGGCCCAAATTGTAAAATGGTCTTATCTATTGGCGATTTCGTTCCAATTCACATTCCAAGTAATATTCGGCGTGCTAATTACATTGCCGGTTGCCCAATTGCATTATCTCTTTTAGTTTCCGAGATATGGACTATCGATAATTTACACCTTAGGCTCTGCTTCTAACTTGGGCCCAAATTGTAAAATGGTCTTATCTATTGGCGATTTCGTTCCAATTCACATTCCAAGTAATATTCGGCATGCTAATTACATTGCCGGTTGCCAAATTGCATTATCTCTTATAGTTTCCGAGATATGGACTATCGATAATTTACACCTTAGGCTCTGCTTCTAACTTGGGCCCAAATTGTAAAATGGCCTTATCTATTGGCGATTTCGTTCCAATTCACATTCCAAGTAATATTCGGCATGCTAATTACATTGCCGGTGGCCAAATTGAATTATCTCTTATAGTTTCCGAGATATGGACTATCGATAATTTACACCTTAGGCTCTGCTTCTAACTTGGGCCCAAATTGTAAAATGGTCTTACCTATTGGCGATTTCGTTCCAATTCACATTCCAAGTAATATTCGGCATGCTAATTACATTGCCGGTTACGAAATTGCATTATCTCTTATAGTTTCCGAGATATGGACTATCGATAATTTACACCTTAGGCTCTGCTTCTAACTTGGGCCCAAATTGTAAAATGGTCTTATCTATTATCGATTTCGTTCCAATTCACATTCCAAGTAATATTCGGCATGCTAATTACATTGCCGGTTGCCAAATTGCATTATCTCTTATAGTTTCCGAGATATGGACTATGGATAATTTACACCTTAGGCTCTGCTTCTAACTTGGGCCCAAATTGTAAAATGGTCTTATCTATTGGCGATTTCGTTCCAATTCACATTCCAAGTAATATTCGGCATGCTAATTACATTGCCGGTGGCCAAGTTGCATTATCTCTTATAGTTTCCGAGATATGGACTATCGATAATTTACACCTTAGGCTCTGCTTCTAACTTGGGCCCAAATTGTAAAATGGTCATATCTATTGGCGATTTCGTTCCAATTCACATTCCAAGTAATATTCGGCATGCTAATTACATTGCCTGTTCCCAAATTGCATTATCTCTTATAGTTTCCGAGATATGGACTATCGATTATTTTTAACCTTAGGCTCTGCTTCTAACTTGGGCCCAAACTGTAAAATTGTCTTATCTATTGGCGATTTCGTTCCAATTCACATTCCAAGTAGTATTCGGCATGATAATTACATTGCCGGTTGCCAAATTGCATTATCTCTTATAGTTTCCGAGATATGGACTATCGATAATTTACACCTTAGGCTCTGCTTCTAACTTGGGCCCAAATTGTAAAATAGTCTTATCTATTGGCGATTTCGTCCCAATTCACATTCCAAGTAATATTCGGCATGCTAATTACATTGCCAGTTGCCAAATTGCATTATCTCTTATAGTTCCCGAGATATGGACTATGGATAATTTACACCTTAGGCTCTGCTTCTAACTTGGGCACAAATTGTAAAATAGTCTTATCTATTGGCGATTTCATTCCAATTCACATTCCAAGTAATATTCGGCATTCTAATTACATTGCCGGTTGCCAAATTGCATTATCTCTTATAGTTTCCGAGATATGGACTATCGATAATTTACACCTTAGGCTCTGCTTCTAACTTGGGCCCAAATTGTAAAATGGCCTTATCTATTGGCGATTTCGTTCCAATTCACATTCCAAGTAATATTCGGCATGCTAATTACATTGCCGGTTGCCAAATTGCATTATCTCTTATAGTTTCCGAGATATGGACTATCGGTAATTTACACCTTAGGCTCTGCTTCTAACTTGGGCCCAAATTGTAAAATCGTCTTATCTATTGGCGATTTCGTTCCAATTCACATTCCAAGTAATATTCGGCATGCTAATTACATTGCCGGTTGCCAAATTGCATTATCTCTTATAGTTTCCGAGATATGGACTATCGGTAATTTACACCTTAGGCTCTGCTTCTAACTTGGGCCCAAATTGTAAAATCGTCTTATCTATTGGCGATTTCGTTCCAATTCACATTCCAAGTAATATTCGGCATGCTAATTACATTACCGGTTGCCAAATTGCATTATCTCTTATAGTTTCCGAGATATGGACTATCGATAATTTACACCTTTGGCTCTGCTTCTAACTTGGGCCCAAATTGTAAAATGGTCTTATCTATTGGCGATTTCGTTCCAATTCACATTCCAAGTAATATTCGGCATGCTAATTACATTGCCGGTTGCCAAATTGCATTATCTCTTATAGTTTCCGAGATATGGACTATCGGTAATTTACACCTTAGGCTCTGCTTCTAACTTGGGCCCAAATTGTAAAATCGTCTTATCTATTGGCGATTTCGTTCCAATTCACATTCCAAGTAATATTCGGCATGCTAATTACATTGCCGGTTGCCAAATTGCATTATCTCTTATAGTTTCCGAGATATGGACTATGGATAATTTACACCTTAGGCTCTGCTTCTAACTTGGGCCCAAATTGTAAAATGGTCTTATCTATTGGCGATTTCGTTCCAATTCACATTCCAAGTAATATTCGGCATGCTAATTACATTGCCGGTTGCCAAATTGCATTATCTCTTATAGTCTCCGAGATATGGACTATCGATAATTTACACCTTAGGCTCTGCTTCTAACTTGGGCCCAAATTGTAAAATGGTCTTATCTATTGGCGATTTCGTTCCAATTCACATTCCAAGTAATATTCGGCATGCTAATTACATTGCCGGTTCCCAAATTGCATTATCTCTTATAGTTTCCGAGATATGGACTATCGGTAATTTACACCTTAGGCTCTGCTTCTAACTTGGGCCCAAATTGTAAAATCGTCTTATCTATTGGCGATTTCGTTCCAATTCACATTCCAAGTAATATTCGGCATGCTAATTACATTGCCGGTTGCCAAATTGCATTATCTCTTATAGTTTCCGAGATATGGACTATCGGTAATTTACACCTTAGGCTCTGCTTCTAACTTGGGCCCAAATTGTAAAATCGTCTTATCTATTGGCGATTTCGTTCCAATTCACATTCCAAGTAATATTCGGCATGCTAATTACATTGCCGGTTGCCAAATTGCATTATCTCTTATAGTTTCCGAGATATGGACTATCGATAATTTACACCTTTGGCTCTGCTTCTAACTTGGGCCCAAATTGTAAAATGGTCTTATCTATTGGCGATTTCGTTCCAATTCACATTCCAAGTAATATTCGGCATGCTAATTACATTGCCGGTTGCCAAATTGCATTATCTCTTATAGTTTCCGAGATATGGACTATCGGTAATTTACACCTTAGGCTCTGCTTCTAACTTGGGCCCAAATTGTAAAATCGTCTTATCTATTGGCGATTTCGTTCCAATTCACATTCCAAGTAATATTCGGCATGCTAATTACATTGCCGGTTGCCAAATTGCATTATCTCTTATAGTTTCCGAGATATGGACTATCGATAATTTACACCTTAGGCTCTGCTTCTAACTTGGGCCCAAATTGTAAAATGGTCTTACCTATTGGCGATTTCGTTCCAATTCACATTCCAAGTAATATTCGGCATGCTAATTACATTGCCGGTTACGAAATTGCATTATCTCTTATAGTTTCCGAGATATGGACTATCGATAATTTACACCTTAGGCTCTGCTTCTAACTTGGGCCCAAATTGTAAAATGGTCTTATCTATTGGCGATTTCGTTCCAATTCACATTCCAAGTAATATTCGGCATGCTAATTACATTGCCGGTTGCGAAACTGCATTATCTCTTATAGTTTCCGAGATATGGACTATCGATAATTTACACCTTAGGCTCTGCTTCTAACTTGGGCCCAAATTGTAAAATGGTCTTATCTATTGACGATTTCGTTCCAATTCACATTCCAAGTAATATTCGGCATGCTAATTACATTGCCGGTTGCCAAATTGCATTATCTCTTATAGTTTCCGAGATATGGACTATCGGTAATTTACACCTTAGGCTCTGCTTCTAACTTGATCCCAAATTGTAAAATGGTCTTATCTATTGGCGATTTCATTCCAATTCACATTCCAAGTAATATTCGGCATGCTAATTACATTGCCGGTTGCCAAATTGCATTATCTCTTATAGTTTCCGAGATATGGACTATCGATAATTTACACCTTAGGCTCTGCTTCTAACTTGGGCCCAAATTGTAAAATGGTCTTATCTATTGGCGATTTCGTTCCAATTCACATTCCAAGTAATATTCGGCATGCTAATTACATTGCCGGTTGCCAAATTGCATTATCTCTTATAGTTTCCGAGATATGGACTATCGATAATTTACACCTTAGGCTCTGCTTCTAACTTGGGCCCAAATTGTAAAATGGTCTTATCTATTGGCGATTTCGTCCCAATTCACATTCCAAGTAATATTCGGCATGCTAATTACATTGCCGGTTGCGAAACTGCATTATCTCTTATAGTTTCCGAGATATGGACTATCGATAATTTACACCTTAGGCTCTGCTTCTAACTTGGGCCCAAATTGTAAAATGGTCTTATCTATTGGCGATTTCGTTCCAATTCACATTCCAAGTAATATTCGGCATGCTAATTACATTGCCGGTTGCGAAATTGCATTATCTCTTATAGTTTCCGAGATATGGACTATCGATAATTTACACCTTAGGCTCTGCTTCTAACTTGGGCCCAAATTGTAAAATGGTTTTATCTATTGGCGATTTCGTTCCAATTCACATTCCAAGTAATATTCGGCATGCTAATTACATTGCCGGTTGCCAAATTGCATTATCTCTTATAGTTTCCGAGATATGGACTATCGATAATTTACACCTTAGGCTCTGCTTCTAACTTGGGCCCAAATTGTAAAATGGTCTTATCTATTGGCGATTTCGTTCCAATTCACATTCCAAGTAATATTCGGCATGCTAATTACATTGCCGGTTGCCAAATTGCATTATCTCTTATAGTTTCCGAGATATGGACTATCGATAATTTACACCTTAGGCTCTGCTTCTAACTTGGGCCCAAATTGTAAAATGGTCTTATCTATTGGCGATTTCGTCCCAATTCACATTCCAAGTGATATTCGGCATGCTAATTACATTGCCGGTTGCGAAATTGCATTATCTCTTATAGTTTCCGAGATATGGACTATCAATAATTTACACCTTAGGCTCTGCTTCTAACTTGGGCCCAAATTGTAAAATGGTCTTATCTATTGGCGATTTCGTTCCAATTCTCATTCCAAGTAATATTCGGCATGCTAATTACATTGCCGGTTGCCAAATTGCATTATCTCTTATAGTTTCCGAGATATGGACTTTCGATAATTTACACCTTAGGCTCTGCTTCTAACTTGGGCCCAAATTGTAAAATGGTCTTATCTATTGGCGATTTCGTTCCAATTCACATTCCAAGTAATATTCGGCATGCTAATTACATTGCCGGTTGTCAAAGTGCATTATCTCTTATAGTTTCCGAGATATGGACTATCGATAATTTACACCTTAGGCTCTGCTTCTAACTTGGGCCCAAATTGTAAAATGGTCTTATCTATTGGCGATTTCGTTCCAATTCACATTCCAAGTAATATTCGGCATGCTAATTACATTGCCGGTTGCCAAATTGCATTATCTCTTATAGTTTCCGAGATATGGACTATCGATAAATTACACCTTAGGCTCTGCTTCTAACTTGGGCCCAAATTGTAAAATGGTCTTATCTATTGGCGATTTAGTTGCAATTCACATTCCAAGTAATATTCGGCATGCTAATTACATTGCCGGTTGCCAAATTGCATTATCTCTTATAGTTTCCGAGATATGGACTATCGATAATTTAAACCTTAGGCTCTGCTTCTAACTTGGGCCCAAATTGTAAAATGGTCTTATCTATTGGCGATTTCGTTCAAATTCACATTCCAAGTAATATTCGGCATGCTAATTACATTGCCGGTTGCCAAATTGCATTATCTCTTATAGTTTCCGAGATATGGACTATCGATAATTTACACCTTAGGCTCTGCTTCTAACTTGGGCCCAAATTGTAAAATGGTCTTATCTATTGGCGATTTCGTTCCAATTCACATTCCAAGTAATATTCGGCATGCTAATTACATTGCCGGTTGCCAAATTGCATTATCTCTTATAGTTTCCGAGATATGGACTATCGATAATTTACACCTTAGGCTCTGCTTCTAACTTGGGCCCAAATTGTAAAATGGTCTTATCTATTGGCGATTTCGTTCCAATTCACACTCCAAGTAATATTCGGCATGCTAATTACATTGCCGGTTGCGAAATTGCATTATCTCTTATAGTTTCCGAGATATGGACTATCGATAATTTACACCTTAGGCTCTGCTTCTAACTTGGGCCCAAATTGTAAAATGGTCTTATCTATTGGCGATTTCGTTCCAATTCACATTCCAAGTAATATTCGGCATGCTAATTACATTGCCGGTTGCCAAATTGCATTATCTCTTATAGTTTCCGAGATATGGACTATCGATAATTTACACCTTAGGCTCTGCTTCTAACTTGGGCCCAAATTGTAAAATGGTCTTACCTATTGGCGATTCCGTTCCAATTCACATTCCAAGTAATATTCGGCATGCTAATTACATTGCCGGTTGCCAAATTGCATTATCTCTTATAGTTTCCGAGATATGGACTATCGATAATTTACACCTTAGGCTCTGCTTCTAACTTGGGCCCAAATTGTAAAATGGTCTTATCTATTGGCGATTTCGTTCCAATTCACATTCCAAGTAATATTCGGCATGCTAATTACATTGCTGGTTGCCAAATTGCATTATCTCTTATAGTTTTCGAGATATGGACTATCGATAATTTACACCTTAGGCTCTGCTTCTAACTTGGGCCCAAATTGTAAAATGGTCTTATCTATTGGCGATTTCGTCCCAATTCACATTCCAAGTGATATTCGGCATGCTAATTACATTGCCGGTTGCGAAATTGCATTATCTCTTATAGTTTCCGAGATATGGACTATCGATAATTTACACCTTAGGCTCTGCTTCTATCTTGCTCCCAAATTGTAAAATGGTCTTATCTATTGGCGATTTCGTTCCAATTCACATTCCAAGTAATATTCGGCATGCTAATTACATTGCCGGTTGCCAAATTGCATTATCTCTTATAGTTTCCGAGATATGGACTATCGATAATTTACACCTTAGGCTCTGCTTCTAACTTGGGCCCAAATTGTAAAATGGTCTTACCTATTGGCGATTTCGTTCCAATTCACATTCCAAGTAATATTCGGCATGCTAATTACATTGCCGGTTGCCAAATTGCATTATCTCTTATAGTTTCCGAGATATGGACTATCGATAATTTACACCTTAGGCTCTGCTTCTAACTTGGGCCCAAATTGTAAAATGGTCTCATCTATTGGCGATTTCGTCCCAATTCACATTCCAAGTAATATTCGGCATGCTAATTACATTGCCGGTTGCCAAATTGCATTATCTCTTATAGTTTCCGAGATATGGACTATCGATAATTTACACCTTAGGCTCTGCTTCTAACTTGGGCCCAAATTGTAAAATGGTCTTATCTATTGGCTATTTCGTTCCAATTCACATTCCAAGTAATATTCGGCATGCTAATTACATTGCCGGTTGCCAAATTGCATTATCTCTTATAGTTTCCGAGATATGGACTATCGATAATTTACACCTTAGGCTCTGCTTCTAACTTGGGCCCAAATTGTAAAATGGTCTTATCTATTGGCGATTTCGTTCCAATTCACACTCCAAGTAATATTCGGCATGCTAATTACATTGCCGGTTGCGAAATTGCATTATCTCTTATAGTTTCCGAGATATGGACTATCGATAATTTACACCTTAGGCTCTGCTTCTAACTTGGGCCCAAATTGTAAAATGGTTTTATCTATTGGCGATTTCGTTCCAATTCACATTCCAAGTAATATTCGGCATGCTAATTACATTGCCGGTTGCCAAATTGCATTATCTCTTATAGTTTCCGAGATATGGACTATCGATAATTTACACCTTAGGCTCTGCTTCTAACTTGGGCCCAAATTGTAAAATGGTCTTATCTATTGGCGATTTCGTTCCAATTCACATTCCAAGTAATATTCGGCATGCTAATTACATTGCCGGTTGCCAAATTGCATTATCTCTTATAGTTTCCGAGATATGGACTATCGATAATTTACACCTTAGGCTCTGCTTCTAACTTGGGCCCAAATTGTAAAATGGTCTTATCTATTGGCGATTTCGTCCCAATTCACATTCCAAGTGATATTCGGCATGCTAATTACATTGCCGGTTGCGAAATTGCATTATCTCTTATAGTTTCCGAGATATGGACTATCGATAATTTACACCTTAGGCTCTGCTTCTAACTTGGGCCCAAATTGTAAAATGGTCTCATCTATTGGCGATTTCGTCCCAATTCACATTCCAAGTAATATTCGGCATGCTAATTACATTGCCGGTTGCCAAATTGCATTATCTCTTATAGTTTCCGAGATATGGACTATCGATAATTTACACCTTAGGCTCTGCTTCTAACTTGGGCCCAAATTGTAAAATGGTCTTATCTATTGGCTATTTCGTTCCAATTCACATTCCAAGTAATATTCGGCATGCTAATTACATTGCCGGTTGCCAAATTGCATTATCTCTTATAGTTTCCGAGATATGGACTATCGATAATTTACACCTTAGGCTCTGCTTCTAACTTGGGCCCAAATTGTAAAATGGTCTTATCTATTGGCGATTTCGTTCCAATTCACACTCCAAGTAATATTCGGCATGCTAATTACATTGCCGGTTGCGAAATTGCATTATCTCTTATAGTTTCCGAGATATGGACTATCGATAATTTACACCTTAGGCTCTGCTTCTAACTTGGGCCCAAATTGTAAAATGGTTTTATCTATTGGCGATTTCGTTCCAATTCACATTCCAAGTAATATTCGGCATGCTAATTACATTGCCGGTTGCCAAATTGCATTATCTCTTATAGTTTCCGAGATATGGACTATCGATAATTTACACCTTAGGCTCTGCTTCTAACTTGGGCCCAAATTGTAAAATGGTCTTATCTATTGGCGATTTCGTTCCAATTCACATTCCAAGTAATATTCGGCATGCTAATTACATTGCCGGTTGCCAAATTGCATTATCTCTTATAGTTTCCGAGATATGGACTATCGATAATTTACACCTTAGGCTCTGCTTCTAACTTGGGCCCAAATTGTAAAATGGTCTTATCTATTGGCGATTTCGTCCCAATTCACATTCCAAGTGATATTCGGCATGCTAATTACATTGCCGGTTGCGAAATTGCATTATCTCTTATAGTTTCCGAGATATGGACTATCAATAATTTACACCTTAGGCTCTGCTTCTAACTTGGGCCCAAATTGTAAAATGGTCTTATCTATTGGCGATTTCGTTCCAATTCTCATTCCAAGTAATATTCGGCATGCTAATTACATTGCCGGTTGCCAAATTGCATTATCTCTTATAGTTTCCGAGATATGGACTTTCGATAATTTACACCTTAGGCTCTGCTTCTAACTTGGGCCCAAATTGTAAAATGGTCTTATCTATTGGCGATTTCGTTCCAATTCACATTCCAAGTAATATTCGGCATGCTAATTACATTGCCGGTTGTCAAAGTGCATTATCTCTTATAGTTTCCGAGATATGGACTATCGATAATTTACACCTTAGGCTCTGCTTCTAACTTGGGCCCAAATTGTAAAATGGTCTTATCTATTGGCGATTTCGTTCCAATTCACATTCCAAGTAATATTCGGCATGCTAATTACATTGCCGGTTGCCAAATTGCATTATCTCTTATAGTTTCCGAGATATGGACTATCGATAAATTACACCTTAGGCTCTGCTTCTAACTTGGGCCCAAATTGTAAAATGGTCTTATCTATTGGCGATTTAGTTGCAATTCACATTCCAAGTAATATTCGGCATGCTAATTACATTGCCGGTTGCCAAATTGCATTATCTCTTATAGTTTCCGAGATATGGACTATCGATAATTTAAACCTTAGGCTCTGCTTCTAACTTGGGCCCAAATTGTAAAATGGTCTTATCTATTGGCGATTTCGTTCAAATTCACATTCCAAGTAATATTCGGCATGCTAATTACATTGCCGGTTGCCAAATTGCATTATCTCTTATAGTTTCCGAGATATGGACTATCGATAATTTACACCTTAGGCTCTGCTTCTAACTTGGGCCCAAATTGTAAAATGGTCTTATCTATTGGCGATTTCGTTCCAATTCACATTCCAAGTAATATTCGGCATGCTAATTACATTGCCGGTTGCCAAATTGCATTATCTCTTATAGTTTCCGAGATATGGACTATCGATAATTTACACCTTAGGCTCTGCTTCTAACTTGGGCCCAAATTGTAAAATGGTCTTATCTATTGGCGATTTCGTTCCAATTCACACTCCAAGTAATATTCGGCATGCTAATTACATTGCCGGTTGCGAAATTGCATTATCTCTTATAGTTTCCGAGATATGGACTATCGATAATTTACACCTTAGGCTCTGCTTCTAACTTGGGCCCAAATTGTAAAATGGTCTTATCTATTGGCGATTTCGTTCCAATTCACATTCCAAGTAATATTCGGCATGCTAATTACATTGCCGGTTGCCAAATTGCATTATCTCTTATAGTTTCCGAGATATGGACTATCGATAATTTACACCTTAGGCTCTGCTTCTAACTTGGGCCCAAATTGTAAAATGGTCTTACCTATTGGCGATTCCGTTCCAATTCACATTCCAAGTAATATTCGGCATGCTAATTACATTGCCGGTTGCCAAATTGCATTATCTCTTATAGTTTCCGAGATATGGACTATCGATAATTTACACCTTAGGCTCTGCTTCTAACTTGGGCCCAAATTGTAAAATGGTCTTATCTATTGGCGATTTCGTTCCAATTCACATTCCAAGTAATATTCGGCATGCTAATTACATTGCTGGTTGCCAAATTGCATTATCTCTTATAGTTTTCGAGATATGGACTATCGATAATTTACACCTTAGGCTCTGCTTCTAACTTGGGCCCAAATTGTAAAATGGTCTTATCTATTGGCGATTTCGTCCCAATTCACATTCCAAGTGATATTCGGCATGCTAATTACATTGCCGGTTGCGAAATTGCATTATCTCTTATAGTTTCCGAGATATGGACTATCGATAATTTACACCTTAGGCTCTGCTTCTATCTTGCTCCCAAATTGTAAAATGGTCTTATCTATTGGCGATTTCGTTCCAATTCACATTCCAAGTAATATTCGGCATGCTAATTACATTGCCGGTTGCCAAATTGCATTATCTCTTATAGTTTCCGAGATATGGACTATCGATAATTTACACCTTAGGCTCTGCTTCTAACTTGGGCCCAAATTGTAAAATGGTCTTATCTATTGGCGATTTCGTTCCAATTCACATCCCAAGTAATATTCGGCATGCTAATTACATTGCCGGTTGCCAAATTGAATTATCTCTTATAGTTTCCGAGATATGGACTATCGATAATTTACACCTTAGGCTCTGCTTCTAACTTGGGCCCAAATTGTAAAATGGTCTTATCTATTGGCGATTTCATTCCAATTCACATTCCAAGTAATATTCGGCATGCTAATTACATTGCCGGTTGCCAAATTGCATTATCTCTTATAGTTTCCGAGATATGGACTTTCGATAATTTACACCTTAGGCTCTGCTTCTAACTTGGGCCCAAATTGTAAAATGGTCTTATCTATTGGCGATTTCGTCCCAATTCACATTCCAAGTGATATTCGGCATGCTAATTACATTGCCGGTTGCGAAATTGCATTATCTCTTATAGTTTCCGAGATATGGACTATCGATAATTTACACCTTAGGCTCTGCTTCTATCTTACTCCCAAATTGTAAAATGGTCTTATCTATTGGCGATTTCGTTCCAATTCACATTCCAAGTAATATTCGGCATGCTAATTACATTGCCGGTTGCCAAATTGCATTATCTGTTATAGTTTCCGAGATATGGACTATCGATAATTTACACCTTAGGCTCTGCTTCTAACTTGGGCCCAAATTGTAAAATGGTCTTATCTATTGGCGATTTCGTTCCAATTCACATTCCAAGTAATATTCGGCATGCTAATTACATTGCCGGTTGCCAAATTGCATTATCTCTTATAGTTTCCGAGATATGGACTATCGATAATTTACACCTTAGGCTCTGCTTCTAACTTGGGCCCAAATTGTAAAATGGTCTTATCTATTGGCGATTTCGTTCCAATTCACATTCCAAGTAATATTCGGCATGCTAATTACATTGCCGGTTGTCAAATTGCATTATCTCTTATAGTTTCCGAGATATGGACTATCGATAATTTACACCTTAGGCTCTGCTTCTAACTTGGGCCCAAATTGTAAAATGGTCTTATCTATTGGCGATTTCGTTCCAATTCACATTCCAAGTAATATTCGGCATGCTAATTACATTGCCGGTTGCCAAATTGCATTATCTCTTATAGTTTCCGAGATATGGACTATCGATAATTTACACCTTAGGCTCTGCTTCTAACTTGGGCCCAAATTGTAAAATGGTCTTATCTATTGGCGATTTAGTTGCAATTCACATTCCAAGTAATATTCGGCATGCTAATTACATTGCCGGTTGCCAAATTGCATTATCTCTTATAGTTTCCGAGATATGGACTATCGATAATTTACACCTTAGGCTCTGCTTCTATCTTGCTCCCAAATTGTAAAATGGTCTTATCTATTGGCGATTTCGTCCCAATTCACATTCCAAGTAATATTCGGCATGCTAATTACATTGCCGGTTGCCAAATTGCATTATCTCTTATAGTTTCCGAGATATGGACTATCGATAATTTACACCTTAGGCTCTGCTTCTAACTTGGGCCCAAATTGTAAAATGGTCTTATCTATTGGCGATTTCGTTCCAATTCACATTCCAAGTAATATTCGGCATGCTAATTACATTGCCGGTTGCCAAATTGCATTATCTCTTATAGTTTCCGAGATATGGACTATCGATAATTTACACCTTAGGCTCTGCTTCTAACTTGGGCCCAAATTGTAAAATGGTCTTATCTATTGGCGATTTCGTCCCAATTCACATTCCAAGTGATATTCGGCATGCTAATTACATTGCCGGTTGCGAAATTGCATTATCTCTTATAGATTCCGAGATATGGACTATCGATAATTTACACCTTAGGCTCTGCTTCTATCTTGCTCCCAAATTGTAAAATGGTCTTATCTATTGGCGATTTCGTTCCAATTCACATTCCAAGTAATATTCGACATGCTAATTACATTGCCGGTTGCCAAATTGCATTATCTCTTATAGTTTCCGAGATATGGACTATCGATAATTTACACCTTAGGCTCTGCTTCTAACTTGGGCCCAAATTGTAAAATGGTCTTATCTATTGGCGATTTCGTTCCAATTCACATTCCAAGTAATATTCGGGATGCTAATTACATTGCCGGTTGCCAAATTGAATTACCTCTTATAGTTTCCGAGATATGGACTATCGATAATTTACACCTTAGGCTCTGCTTCTAACTTGGGCCCAAATTGTAAAATGGTCTTATCTATTGGCGATTTCATTCCAATTCACATTCCAAGTAATATTCGGCATGCTAATTACATTGCCGGTTGCCAAATTGCATTATCTCTTATAGTTTCCGAGATATGGACTATCGATAATTTACACCTTAGGCTCTGCTTCTATCTTGCTCCCAAATTGTAAAATGGTCTTATCTATTGGCGATTTCGTCCCAATTCACATTCCAAGTGATATTCGGCATGCTAATTACATTGCCGGTTGCGAAATTGCATTATCTCTTATAGTTTCCGAGATATGGACTATCGATAATTTACACCTTAGGCTCTGCTTCTATCTTGCTCCCAAATTGTAAAATGGTCTTATCTATTGGCGATTTCGTTCCAATTCACATTCCAAGTAATATTCGGCATGCTAATTACATTGCCGGTTGCCAAATTGCATTATCTCTTATAGTTTCCGAGATATGGACTATCGATAATTTACACCTTAGGCTCTGCTTCTAACTTGGGCCCAAATTGTAAAATGGTCTTATCTATTGGCGATTTCGTTCCAATTCACATTCCAAGTAATATTCGGGATGCTAATTACATTGCCGGTTGCCAAATTGAATTACCTCTTATAGTTTCCGAGATATGGACTATCGATAATTTACACCTTAGGCTCTGCTTCTAACTTGGGCCCAAATTGTAAAATGGTCTTATCTATTGGCGATTTCGTCCCAATTCACATTCCAAGTGATATTCGGCATGCTAATTACATTGCCGGTTGCGAAATTGCATTATCTCTTATAGTTTCCGAGATATGGACTATCGATAATTTACACCTTAGGCTCTGCTTCTATCTTGCTCCCAAATTGTAAAATGGTCTTATCTATTGGCGATTTCGTTCCAATTCACATTCCAAGTAATATTCGGCATGCTAATTACATTGCCGGTTGCCAAATTGCATTATCTCTTATAGTTTCCGAGATATGGACTATCGATAATTTACACCTTAGGCTCTGCTTCTAACTTGGGCCCAAATTGTAAAATGGTCTTATCTATTGGCGATTTCGTTCCAATTCACATCCCAAGTAATATTCGGCATGCTAATTACATTGCCGGTTGCCAAATTGAATTATCTCTTATAGTTTCCGAGATATGGACTATCGATAATTTACACCTTAGGCTCTGCTTCTAACTTGGGCCCAAATTGTAAAATGGTCTTATCTATTGGCGATTTCATTCCAATTCACATTCCAAGTAATATTCGGCATGCTAATTACATTGCCGGTTGCCAAATTGCATTATCTCTTATAGTTTCCGAGATATGGACTTTCGATAATTTACACCTTAGGCTCTGCTTCTAACTTGGGCCCAAATTGTAAAATGGTCTTATCTATTGGCGATTTCGTCCCAATTCACATTCCAAGTGATATTCGGCATGCTAATTACATTGCCGGTTGCGAAATTGCATTATCTCTTATAGTTTCCGAGATATGGACTATCGATAATTTACACCTTAGGCTCTGCTTCTATCTTACTCCCAAATTGTAAAATGGTCTTATCTATTGGCGATTTCGTTCCAATTCACATTCCAAGTAATATTCGGCATGCTAATTACATTGCCGGTTGCCAAATTGCATTATCTGTTATAGTTTCCGAGATATGGACTATCGATAATTTACACCTTAGGCTCTGCTTCTAACTTGGGCCCAAATTGTAAAATGGTCTTATCTATTGGCGATTTCGTTCCAATTCACATTCCAAGTAATATTCGGCATGCTAATTACATTGCCGGTTGCCAAATTGCATTATCTCTTATAGTTTCCGAGATATGGACTATCGATAATTTACACCTTAGGCTCTGCTTCTAACTTGGGCCCAAATTGTAAAATGGTCTTATCTATTGGCGATTTCGTTCCAATTCACATTCCAAGTAATATTCGGCATGCTAATTACATTGCCGGTTGTCAAATTGCATTATCTCTTATAGTTTCCGAGATATGGACTATCGATAATTTACACCTTAGGCTCTGCTTCTAACTTGGGCCCAAATTGTAAAATGGTCTTATCTATTGGCGATTTCGTTCCAATTCACATTCCAAGTAATATTCGGCATGCTAATTACATTGCCGGTTGCCAAATTGCATTATCTCTTATAGTTTCCGAGATATGGACTATCGATAATTTACACCTTAGGCTCTGCTTCTAACTTGGGCCCAAATTGTAAAATGGTCTTATCTATTGGCGATTTAGTTGCAATTCACATTCCAAGTAATATTCGGCATGCTAATTACATTGCCGGTTGCCAAATTGCATTATCTCTTATAGTTTCCGAGATATGGACTATCGATAATTTACACCTTAGGCTCTGCTTCTATCTTGCTCCCAAATTGTAAAATGGTCTTATCTATTGGCGATTTCGTCCCAATTCACATTCCAAGTAATATTCGGCATGCTAATTACATTGCCGGTTGCCAAATTGCATTATCTCTTATAGTTTCCGAGATATGGACTATCGATAATTTACACCTTAGGCTCTGCTTCTAACTTGGGCCCAAATTGTAAAATGGTCTTATCTATTGGCGATTTCGTTCCAATTCACATTCCAAGTAATATTCGGCATGCTAATTACATTGCCGGTTGCCAAATTGCATTATCTCTTATAGTTTCCGAGATATGGACTATCGATAATTTACACCTTAGGCTCTGCTTCTAACTTGGGCCCAAATTGTAAAATGGTCTTATCTATTGGCGATTTCGTCCCAATTCACATTCCAAGTGATATTCGGCATGCTAATTACATTGCCGGTTGCGAAATTGCATTATCTCTTATAGATTCCGAGATATGGACTATCGATAATTTACACCTTAGGCTCTGCTTCTATCTTGCTCCCAAATTGTAAAATGGTCTTATCTATTGGCGATTTCGTTCCAATTCACATTCCAAGTAATATTCGACATGCTAATTACATTGCCGGTTGCCAAATTGCATTATCTCTTATAGTTTCCGAGATATGGACTATCGATAATTTACACCTTAGGCTCTGCTTCTAACTTGGGCCCAAATTGTAAAATGGTCTTATCTATTGGCGATTTCGTTCCAATTCACATTCCAAGTAATATTCGGGATGCTAATTACATTGCCGGTTGCCAAATTGAATTACCTCTTATAGTTTCCGAGATATGGACTATCGATAATTTACACCTTAGGCTCTGCTTCTAACTTGGGCCCAAATTGTAAAATGGTCTTATCTATTGGCGATTTCATTCCAATTCACATTCCAAGTAATATTCGGCATGCTAATTACATTGCCGGTTGCCAAATTGCATTATCTCTTATAGTTTCCGAGATATGGACTATCGATAATTTACACCTTAGGCTCTGCTTCTAACTTGGGCCCAAATTGTAAAATGGTCTTATCTATTGGCGATTTCGTCCCAATTCACATTCCAAGTGATATTCGGCATGCTAATTACATTGCCGGTTGCGAAATTGCATTATCTCTTATAGTTTCCGAGATATGGACTATCGATAATTTACACCTTAGGCTCTGCTTCTATCTTGCTCCCAAATTGTAAAATGGTCTTATCTATTGGCGATTTCGTTCCAATTCACATTCCAAGTAATATTCGGCATGCTAATTACATTGCCGGTTGCCAAATTGCATTATCTCTTATAGTTTCCGAGATATGGACTATCGATAATTTACACCTTAGGCTCTGCTTCTATCTTGCTCCCAAATGGTAAAATGGTCTTATCTATTGGCGATTTCGTTCCAATTCACATTCCAAGTAATATTCGGCATGCTAATTACATTGCCGGTTGCCAAATTGCATTATCTGTTATAGTTTCCGAGATATGGACTATCGATAATTTACACCTTAGGCTCTGCTTCTAACTTGGGCCCAAATTGTAAAATGGTCTTATCTATTGGCGATTTCGTTCCAATTCACATTCCAAGTAATATTCGGCATGCTAATTACATTGCCGGTTGCCAAATTGCATTATCTCTTATAGTTTCCGAGATATGGACTATCGATAATTTACACCTTAGGCTCTGCTTCTAACTTGGGCCCAAATTGTAAAATGGTCTTATCTATTGGCGATTTCGTTCCAATTCACATTCCAAGTAATATTCGGCATGCTAATTACATTGCCGGTTGTCAAATTGCATTATCTCTTATAGTTTCCGAGATATGGACTATCGATAATTTACACCTTAGGCTCTGCTTCTAACTTGGGCCCAAATTGTAAAATGGTCTTATCTATTGGCGATTTCGTCCCAATTCACATTCCAAGTGATATTCGGCATGCTAATTACATTGCCGGTTGCGAAATTGCATTATCTCTTATAGTTTCCGAGATATGGACTATCGATAATTTGCACCTTAGGCTCTGCTTCTAACTTGCTCCCAAATTGTAAAATGGTCTTATCTATTGGCGATTTCGTTCCAATTCACATTCCAAGTAATATTCGGCATGCTAATTACATTGCCGGTTGCCAAATTGCATTATCTCTTATAGTTTCCGAGATATGGACTATCGATAATTTACACCTTAGGCTCTGCTTCTAACTTGGGCCCAAATTGTAAAATGGTCTTATCTATTGGCGATTTCGTTCCAATTCACATTCCAAGTAATATTCGGCATGCTAATTACATTGCCGGTTGCCAAATTGAATTATCTCTTATATTTTCCGAGATATGGACTATCGATAATTTACACCTTAGGCTCTGCTTCTAACTTGGGCCCAAATTGTAAAATGGTCTTATCTATTGGCGATTTCGTTCCAATTCACATTCCAAGTAATATTGGGCATGCTAATTACATTGCCGGTTGCCAAATTGCATTACCTCTTATAGTTTCCGAGATATGGACTATCGATAATTTACACCATAGGCTCTGCTTCTAACTTGGGCCCAAATTGTAAAATGGTCTTACCTATTGGCGATTTCGTTCCAATTCACATTCCAAGTAATATTCGGCATGCTAATTACATTGCCGGTTGCCAAATTGCATTATCTCTTATAGTTTCCGAGATATGGACTATCGATAATTTACACCTTAGGCTCTGCTTCTAACTTGGGCCCAAATTGTAAAATGGTCTTATCTATTGGCGATTTCGTTCCAATTCACATTCCAATTAATATTCGGCATGCTAATTACATTGCCGGTTGCCAAATTGCATTATCTCTTATAGTTTCCGAGATATGGACTATCGATAATTTACACCTTAGGCTCTGCTTCTAACTTGGGCCCAAATTGTAAAATGGTCTTATCTATTGGCGATTTCGTTCCAATTCACATTCCAAGTAATATTCGGCATGCTAATTACATTGCCGGTTGCCAAATTGCATTATCTCTTATAGTTTCCGAGATATGGACTATCGATAATTTACACCTTAGGCTCTGCTTCTAACTTGGGCCCAAATTGTAAAATGGTCTTATCTATTGGCGATTTCGTTCCAATTCACATTCCAAATAATATTCGGCATGCTAATTACATTGCCGGTTGCCAAATTGCATTATCTATTATAGTTTCCGAGATATGGACTATCGATAATTTACACCTTAGGCTCTGCTTCTAACTTGGGCCCAAATTGTAAAATGGTCTTATCTATTGGCGATTTCGTTCCAATTCACATTCCAAGTAATATTCGGCATGCTAATTACATTGTCGGTTGCCAAATTGAATTATCTCTTATAGTTTCCGAGATATGGACTATCGATAATTCACACCTTAGGCTCTGCTTCTAACTTGGGCCCAAATTGTAAAATGGTCTTACCTATTGGCGATTTCGTTCCAATTCACATTCCAAGTAATATTCGGCATGCTAATTACATTGCCGGTTGCCAAATTGCATTATCTCTTATAGTTTCCGAGATATGGACTATCGATAATTTACACCTTAGGCTCTGCTTCTAACTTGGGCCCAAATTGTAAAATGGTCTTATCTATTGGCGATTTCGTTCCAATTCACATTCCAAGTAATATTCGGCATGCTAATTACATTGCCGGTTGCCAAATTGCATTATCTCTTATAGTTTCCGAGATATGGACTATCGATAATTTACACCTTAGGCTCTGCTTCTAACTTGGGCCCAAATTGTAAAATGGTCTTACCTATTGGCGATTTCGTTCCAATTCACATTCCAAGTAATATTCGGCATGCTAATTACATTGCCGGTTGCGAAATTGCATTATCTCTTATAGTTTCCGAGATATGGACTATCGATAATTTACACCTTAGGCTCTGCTTCTAACTTGGGCCCAAATTGTAAAATGGTCTTATCTATTGGCGATTTCGTTCCAATTCACATTCCAAGTAATATTCGGCATGCTAATTACATTGCCGGTTGCCAAATTGCATTATCTCTTATAGTTTCCGAGATATGGACTATCGATAATTTAAACCTTAGGCTCTGCTTCTAACTTGGGCCCAAATTGTAAAATGGTCTTATCTATTGGCGATTTCGTCCCAATTCACATTCCAAGTGATATTCGGCATGCTAATTACATTGCCGGTTGCGAAATTGCATTATCTCTTATAGTTTCCGAGATATGGACTATCAATAATTTACACCTTAGGCTCTGCTTCTAACTTGGGCCCAAATTGTAAAATGGTCTTATCTATTGGCGATTTCGTTCCAATTCACATTCCAAGTAATATTCGGCATGCTAATTGCATTGCCGGTTGCCAAATTGCATTATCTCTTATAGTTTCCGAGATATGGACTATCGATAATTTACACCTTAGGCTCTGCTTCTAACTTGGGCCCAAATTGTAAAATGGTCTTATCTATTGGCGATTTCGTTCCAATTCACATTCCAAGTAATATTCGGCATGCTAATTACATTGCCGGTTGCCAAATTGCATTATCTCTTATAGTTTCCGAGATATGGACTATCGATAATTTACACCTTAGGCTCTGCTTCTAACTTGGGCCCAAATTGTAAAATGGTCTTATCTATTGGCGATTTCGTTCCAATTCACATTCCAAGTAATATTCGGCATGCTAATTACATTGCCGGTTGCCAAATTGCATTATCTCTTATAGTTTCCGAGATATGGACTATCGATAATTTACACCTTAGGCTCTGCTTCTTACTTGGGCCCAAATTGTAAAATGGTCTTATCTATTGGCGATTTCGTTCCAATTCACACTCCAAGTAATATTCGGCATGCTAATTACATTGCCGGTTGCGAAATTGCATTATCTCTTATAGTTTCCGAGATATGGACTATCAATAATTTACACCTTAGGCTCTGCTTCTAACTTGGGCCCAAATTGTAAAATGGTCTTATCTATTGGCGATTTCGTTCCAATTCACATTCCAAGTAATATTCGGCATGCTAATTACATTGCCGGTTTCCAAATTGCATTATCTCTTATAGTTTCCGAGATATGGACTATCGATAATTTACACCTTAGGCTCTGCTTCTAACTTGGGCCCAAATTGTAAAATGGTCTTATCTATTGGCGATTTCGTTCCAATTCACATTCCAAGTAATATTCGGCATGCTAATTACATTGCCGTTTGCCAAATTGCATTAACTCTTATAGTTTCCGAGATATGGACTATCGATAATTTACACCTTAGGCTCTGCTTCTAACTTGGGCCCAAATTGTAAAATGGTCTTATCTATTGGCGATTTCGTTCCAATTCACATTCCAAGTAATATTCGGCATGCTAATTACATTGCCGGTTGCCAAATTGCATTATCTCTTATAGTTTCCGAGATATGGACTATCGATAATTTACACCATAGGCTCTGCTTATAACTTGGGCCCAAATTGTAAAATGGTCTTATCTATTGGCGATTTCGTTCCAATTCACATTCCAAGTAATATTCGGCATGCTAATTACATTGCCGGTTGCCAAATTGCATTATCTCTTATAGTTTCCGAGATATGGACTATCGATAATTTACACCTCAGGCTCTGCTTCTAACTTGGGCCCAAATTGTAAAATGGTCTTATCTATTGGCGATTTCGTTCCAATTCACATTCCAAGTAATATTCGGCATGCTAATTACATTGCCGGTTGCCAAATTGAATTATCTCTTATAGTTTCCGAGATATGGACTATCGATAATTTACACCTTAGGCTATGCTTCTAACTTGGGCCCAAATTGTAAAATGGTCTTATCTATTGGCGATTTCGTTCCAATTCACAATCCAAGTAATATTCGGCATGCTAATTACATTGCCGGTTGCCAAATTGCATTATCTCTTATAGTTTCCGAGATATGGACTATCGATAATTTACACCTTAGGCTCTGCTTCTAACTTGGGCCCAAATTGTAAAATGGTCTTATCTATTGGCGATTTCGTTCCAATTCACATTCCAAGTAATATTCGGCATGCTAATTACATTGCCGGTTGCCAAATTGCATTATCTCTTATAGTTTCCGAGATATGGACTATCGATAATTTACACCTCAGGCTCTGCTTCTAACTTGGGCCCAAATTGTAAAATGGTCTTATCTATTGGCGATTTCGTTCCAATTCACATTCCAAGTAATATTCGGCATGCTAATTACATTGCCGGTTGCTAAATTGAATTATCTCTTATAGTTTCCGAGATATGGACTATCGATAATTTACACCTTAGGCTCTGCTTCTAACTTGGGCCCAAATTGTAAAATGGTCTTACCTATTGGCGATTTCGTTCCAATTCACATTCCAAGTAATATTCGGCATGCTAATTACATTGCCGGTTGCCAAATTGCATTATCTCTTATAGTTTCCGAGATATGGACTATCGATAATTTACACCTTAGGCTCTGCTTCTAACTTGGGCCCAAATTGTAAAATGGTCTTATCTATTGGCGATTTCGTTCCAATTCACATTCCAAGTAATATTCGGCATGCTAATTACATTGCCGGTTGCCAAATTGCATTATCTCTTATAGTTTCCGAGATATGGACTATCGATAATTTACACCTTAGGCTCTGCTTCTAACTTGGGCCCAAATTGTAAAATGGTCTTATCTATTGGCGATTTCGTCCCAATTCACATTCCAAGTGATATTCGGCATGCTAATTACATTGCCGGTTGCGAAATTGCATTATCTCTTATAGTTTCCGAGATATGGATTATCGATAGTTTACACCTTAGGCTCTGCTTCTAACTTGGGCCCAAATTGTAAAATGGTCTTATCTATTGGCGATTTCGTTCCAATTCACATTCCAAGTAATATTCGGCATGCTAATTACATTGCCGGTTGCCAAATTGCATTATCTCTTATAGTTTCCGAGATATGGACTATCGATAATTTACACCTTAGGCTCTGCTTCTAACTTGGGCCCAAATTGTAAAATGGTCTTATCTATTGGCGATTTCGTTCCAATTCACATTCCAAGTAATATTCGGCATGCTAATTACATAGCCGGTTGCCAAATTGCATTATCTCTTATAGTTTCCGAGATATGGACTATCGATAATTTACACCTTAGGCTCTGCTTCTAACTTGGGCCCAAATTGTAATATGGTCTTATCTATTGGCGATTTAGTTGCAATTCACATTCCAAGTAATATTCGGCATGCTAATTACATTGCCGGTTGTCAAATTGCATTATCTCTTATAGTTTCCGAGATATGGACTATCGATAATTTACACCTTAGGCTCTGCTTCTAACTTGGGCCCAAATTGTAAAATGGCCTTATCTATTGGCGATTTCGTCCCAATTCACATTCCAAGTAATATTCGGCATGCTAATTACATTGCCGGTTGCGAAATTGCATTATCTCTTATAGTTTCAGAGATATGGACTATCGATAATTTACACCTTAGGCTCTGCTTCTAACTTGGGCCCAAATTGTAAAATGGTCTTATCTATTGGCAATTTCGTTCCAATTCACATTCCAAGTAATATTCGGCATGCTAATTACATTGCCGGTTGCCAAATTGCATTATCTCTTATAGTTTCCGAGATATGGACTATCGATAATTTACACATTAGGCTCTGCTTCTAACTTGGGCCCAAATTGTAAAATGGTCTTATCTATTGGCGATTTCGTTCCAATTCACATTCCAAGTAATATTCGGCATGCTAATTACATTGCCGGTTGCCAAATTGCATTAACTCTTATAGTTTCCGAGATATGGACTATCGATAATTTACACCTTAGGCTCTGCTTCTAACTTGGGCCCAAATTGTAAAATGGTCTTATCTATTGGCGATTTCGTTCCAATTCACATTCCAAGTAATATTCGGCATGCTAATTACATTGCCGGTTGCCAAATTGCATTATCTCTTATAGTTTCCGAGATATGGACTATCGATAATTTACACCATAGGCTCTGCTTCTAACTTGGGCCCAAATTGTAAAATGGTCTTATCTATTGGCGATTTCGTTCCAATTCACATTCCAAGTAATATTCGGCATGCTAATTACATTGCCCGTTGCCAAATTGCATTATCTCTTATAGTTTCCGAGATATGGACTATCGATAATTTACACCTTAGGCTCTGCTTCTAACTTGGGCCCAAATTGTAAAATGGTCTTATCTATTGGCGATTTCGTTCCAATTCACATTCCAAGTAATATTCGGCATGCTAATTACATTGCCGGTTGCCAAATTGCATTATCTCTTATAGTTTCCGAGATATGGACTATCGATAATTTACACCTCAGGCTCTGCTTCTAACTTGGGCCCAAATTGTAAAATGGTCTTATCTATTGGCGATTTCGTTCCAATTCACATTCCAAGTAATATTCGGCATGCTAATTACATTGCCGGTTGCCAAATTGAATTATCTCTTATAGTTTCCGAGATATGGACTATCGTTAATTTACACCTTAGGCTCTGCTTCTAACTTGGGCCCAAATTGTAAAATGGTCTTACCTATTGGCGATTTCGTTCCAATTCACATTCCAAGTAATATTCGGCATGCTAATTACATTGCCGGTTGCCAAATTGCATTATCTCTTATAGTTTCCGAGATATGGACTATCGATAATTTACACCTTAGGCTCTGCTTCTAACTTGGGCCCAAATTGTAAAATGGTCTTATCTATTGGCGATTTCGTTCCAATTCACATTCCAAGTAATATTCGGCATGCTAATTACATTGCCGGTTGCCAAATTGAATTATCTCTTATAGTTTCCGAGATATGGACTATCGTTAATTTACACCTTAGGCTCTGCTTCTAACTTGGGCCCAAATTGTAAAATGGTCTTACCTATTGGCGATTTCGTTCCAATTCACATTCCAAGTAATATTCGGCATGCTAATTACATTGCCGGTTGCCAAATTGCATTATCTCTTATAGTTTCCGAGATATGGACTATCGATAATTTACACCTTAGGCTCTGCTTCTAACTTGGGCCCAAATTGTAAAATGGTCTTATCTATTGGCGATTTCGTTCCAATTCACATTCCAAGTAATATTCGGCATGCTAATTACATTGCCGGTTGCCAAATTGCATTATCTCTTATAGTTTCCGAGATATGGACTATCGATAATTTACACCTTAGGCTCTGCTTCTAACATGGGCCCAAATTGTAAAATGGTCTTATCTATTGGCGATTTCGTCCCAATTCACATTCCAAGTGATATTCGGCATGCTAATTACATTGCCGGTTGCGAAATTGCATTATCTCTTATAGTTTCCGAGATATGGATTATCGATAATTTACACCTTAGGCTCTGCTTCTAACTTGGGCCCAAATTGTAAAATGGTCTTATCTATTGGCGATTTCGTCCCAATTCACATTCCAAGTGATATTCGGCATGCTAATTACATTGCCGGTTGCGAAATTGCATTATCTCTTATAGTTTCCGAGATATGGACTATCGATAATTTACACCTTAGGCTCTGCTTCTAACTTGGGCCCAAATTGTAAAATGGTCTTATCTATTGGCGATTTAGTTGCAATTCACATTCCAAGTAATATTCGGCATGCTAATTACATTGCCGGTTGCCAAATTGCATTATCTCTTATAGTTTCCGAGATATGGACTATCGATAATTTACACCTTAATCTCTGCTTCTAACTTGGGCCCAAATTGTAAAATGGTCTTATCTATTGGCGATTTCGTTCCAATTCACATTCCAAGTAATATTCGGCATGCTAATTACATTGCCGGTTGCCAAATTGCATTATCTCTTATAGTTTCCGAGATATGGACTATCGATAATTTACACCTTAGGCTCTGCTTCTAACTTGGGCCCAAATTGTAAAATGGTCTTATCTATTGGCGATTTCGTTCCAATTCACATTCCAAGTAATATTCGGCATGCTAATTACATTGCCGGTTGCCAAATTGCATTATCTCTTATAGTTTCCGAGATATGGACTATCGATAATTTACACCTTATGCTCTGCTTCTAACTTGGGCCCAAATTGTAATATGGTCTTATCTATTGGCGATATAGTTGCAATTCACATTCCAAGTAATATTCGGCATGCTAATTACATTGCCGGTTGTCAAATTGCATTATCTCTTATAGTTTCCGAGATATGGACTATCGATAATTTACACCTTAGGCTCTGCTTCTAACTTGGGCCCAAATTGTAAAATGGTCTTATCTATTGGCGATTTAGTTGCAATTCACATTCCAAGTAATATTCGGCATGCTAATTACATTGCTGGTTGCCAAATTGCATTATCTCTTATAGTTTCCGAGATATGGACTATCGATAATTTACACCTTAGTCTCTGCTTCTAACTTGGGCCCAAATTGTAAAATGGTCATATCTATTGGCGATTTCGTTCCAATTCACATTCCAAGTAATATTCGGCATGCTAATTACATTGCCGGTTACCAAATTGCATTATCTCTTATAGTTTCCGAGATATGGACTATCGATAATTTACACCTTAGGCTCTGCTTCTAACTTGGGCCCAAATTGTAAAATGGTCTTATCTATTGGCGATTTCGTTCCAATTCACATTCCAAGTAATATTCGGCATGCTAATTACATTGCCGGTTGCGAAATTGCATTATCTCTTATAGTTTCCGAGATATGGACTATCGATAATTTACACCTTAGGCTCTGCTTCTAACTTGGGCCCAAATTGTAAAATGGTCTTATCTATTGGCGATTTCGTTCCAATTCACATTCCAAGTAATATTCGGCATGCTAATTACATTGCCTTTTGCCAAATTGCATTATCTCTTATAGTTTCCGAGATATGGACTATCGATAATTTACACCTTAGGCTCTGCTTCTAACTTGGGCCCAAATTGTAAAATGGTCTTACCTATTGGCGATTCCGTTCCAATTCACATTCCAAGTAATATTCGGCATGCTAATTACATTGCCGGTTGCCAAATTGCATTATCTCTTATAGTTTCCGAGATATGGACTATCGATAATTTACACCTTAGGCTCTGCTTCTAACTTGGGCCCAAATTGTAAAATGGTCTTATCTATTGGCGATTTAATTGCAATTCACATTCCAAGTAATATTCGGCATGCTAATTACATTGCTGGTTGCCAAATTGCATTATCTTTTATAGTTTCCGAGATATGGACTATCGATAATTTACACCTTAGTCTCTGCTTCTAACTTGGGCCCAAATTGTAAAATGGTCTTATCTATTGGCGATTTCGTTCCAATTCACATTCCAAGTAATATTCGGCATGCTAATTACATTGCCGGTTACCAAATTGCATTATCTCTTATAGTTTCCGAGATATGGACTATCGATAATTTACACCTTAGGCTCTGCTTCTAACTTGGGCCCAAATTGTAAAATGGTCTTATCTATTGGCGATTTCGTTCCAATTCACATTCCAAGTAATATTCGGCATGCTAATTACATTGCCGGTTGCGAAATTGCATTATCTCTTATAGTTTCCGAGATATGGACTATCGATAATTTACACCTTAGGCTCTGCTTCTAACTTGGGCCCAAATTGTAAAATGGTCTTATCTATTGGCGATTTCGTTCCAATTCACATTCCAAGTAATATTCGGCATGCTAATTACATTGCCGGTTGCCAAATTGCATTATCTCTTATAGTTTCCGAGATATGGACTATCGATAATTTACACCTTAGGCTCTGCTTCTAACTTGGGCCCAAATTGTAAAATGGTCTTACCTATTGGCGATTCCGTTCCAATTCACATTCCAAGTAATATTCGGCATGCTAATTACATTGCCGGTTGCCAAATTGCATTATTTCTTATAGTTTCCGAGATATGGACTATCGATAATTTACACCTTAGGCTCTGCTTCTAACTTGGGCCCAAATTGTAAAATGGTCTTATCTATTAGCGATTTCGTTCCAATTCACATTCCAAGTAATATTCGGCATGCTAATTACATTGCCGGTTGCCAAATTGCATTATCTCTTATAGTTTCCGAGATATGGACTATCGATAATTTACACCTTAGGCTCTGCTTCTAACTTGGGCCCAAATTGTAAAATGGTCTTATCTATTGGCGATTTCGTCCCAATTTACATTCCAAGTGATATTCGGCATGCTAATTACATTGCCGGTTGCGAAATTGCATTATCTCTTATAGTTTCCGAGATATGGACTATCGATAATTTACACCTTAGGCTCTGCTTCTAACTTGGGCCCAAATTGTAAAATGGTCTTATCTATTGGCGATTTCGTTCCAATTCACATTCCAAGTAATATTGGGCATGCTAATTACATTGCCGGTTGCCAAATTGCATTATCTCTTATAGTTTCCGAGATATGGACTATCGATAATTTACACCATAGGCTCTGCTTCTAACTTGGGCCCAAATTGTAAAATGGTCTTATCTATTGGCGATTTCGTTCCAATTCACATTCCAAGTTATATTCGGCATGCTAATTACATTGCCGGTTGCCAAATTGCATTATCTCTTATAGTTTCCGAGATATGGACTATCGATAATTTACACCTTAGGCTCTGCTTCTAACTTGGGCCCAAATTGTAAAATGGTCTTATCTATTGGCGATTTCGTTCCAATTCACATTCCAAGTAATATTCGGCATGCTAATTACATTGCCGGTTGCCAAATTGCATTATCTCTTATAGTTTCCGAGATATGGACTATCGATAATTTACACCTTAGGCTCTGCTTCTAACTTGGGCCCAAATTGTAAAATGGTCTTATCTATTGGCGATTTCGTTCCAATTCACATTCCAAGTAATATTCGGCATGCTAATTACATTGCCGGTTGCCAAATTGCATTATCTCTTATAGTTTCCGAGATATGGACTATCGATAATTTACACCTTAGGCTCTGCTTCTAACTTGGGCCCAAATTGTAAAATGGTCTTATCTATTGGCGATTTCGTTCCAATTCACATTCCAAGTAATATTCGGCATGCTAATTACATTGCCGGTTGCCAAATTGCATTATCTCTTATAGTTTCCGAGATATGGACTATCGATAATTTACACCTTAGGCTCTGCTTCTAACTTGGGCCCAAATTGTAAAATGGTCTTATCTATTGGCGATTTCGTCCCAATTCACATTCCAAGTGATATTCGGCATGCTAATTACATTGCCGGTTGCGAAATTGCATTATCTCTTATAGTTTCCGAGATATGGACTATCGATAATTTACACCTTAGGCTCTGCTTCTAACTTGGGCCCAAATTGTAAAATGGTCTTATCTATTGGCGATTTCGTTCCAATTCACATTCCAAGTAATATTCGGCATGCTAATTACATTGCCGGTTGCCAAATTGCATTATCTCTTATAGTTTCCGAGATATGGACTATCGATAATTTACACCTTAGGCTCTGCTTCTAACTTGGGCCCAAATTGTAAAATGGTCTTATCTATTGGCGATTTCGTTCCAATTCACATTCCAAGTAATATTCGGCATGCTAATTACATTGCCGGTTGCCAAATTGCATTATCTCTTATAGTTTCCGAGATATGGACTATCGATAATTTACACCTTAGGCTCTGCTTCTAACTTGGGCCCAAATTGTAAAATGGTCTTATCAATTGGCGATTTCGTTCCAATTCACATTCCAAGTAATATTCGGCATGCTAATTACATTGCCGGTTGCCAAATTGCATTATCTCTTATAGTTTCCGAGATATGGACTATCGATAATTTACACCTTAGGCTCTGCTTCTAACTTGGGCCCAAATTGTAAAATGGTCTTATCTATTGGCGATTTCGTTCCAATTCACATTCCAAGTAATATTCGGCATGCTAATTACATTGCCAGTTGCCAAATTGCATTATCTCTTATAGTTTCCGAGATATGGACTATCAATAATTTACACCTTAGGCTCTGCTTCTAACTTGGGCCCAAATTGTAAAATGGTCTTATCTATTGGCGATTTCGTTCCAATTCACATTCCAAGTAATATTCGGCATGCTAATTACATTGCCGGTTGCCAAATTGCATTATCTCTTATAGTTTCCGAGATATGGACTATCGATTATTTACACCTTAGGCTCTGCTTCTAACTTGGGCCCAAATTGTAAAATGGTCTTATCTATTGGCGATTTCGTTCCAATTCACATTCCAAGTAATATTCGGCATGCTAATTACATTGCCGGTTGCCAAATTGCATTATCTCTTATAGTTTCCGAGATATGGACTATCGATAATTTACACCTTAGGCTCTGCTTCTAACTTGGGCCCAAATTGTAAAATGGTCTTACCTATTGGCGATTTCGTTCCAATTCACATTCCAAGTAATATTCGGCATGCTAATTACATTGCCGGTTGCCAAATTGCATTATCTCTTATAGTTTCCGAGATATGGACTATCGATAATTTACACCTTAGGCTCTGCTTCTAACTTGGGCCCAAATTGTAAAATGGTCTCATCTATTGGCGATTTCGTCCCAATTCACATTCCAAGTAATATTCGGCATGCTAATTACATTGCCGGTTGCCAAATTGCATTATCTCTTATAGTTTCCGAGATATGGACTATCGATAATTTACACCTTAGGCTCTGCTTCTAACTTGGGCCCAAATTGTAAAATGGTCTTATCTATTGGCTATTTCGTTCCAATTCACATTCCAAGTAATATTCGGCATGCTAATTACATTGCCGGTTGCCAAATTGCATTATCTCTTATAGTTTCCGAGATATGGACTATCGATAATTTACACCTTAGGCTCTGCTTCTAACTTGGGCCCAAATTGTAAAATGGTCTTATCTATTGGCGATTTCGTTCCAATTCACACTCCAAGTAATATTCGGCATGCTAATTACATTGCCGGTTGCGAAATTGCATTATCTCTTATAGTTTCCGAGATATGGACTATCGATAATTTACACCTTAGGCTCTGCTTCTAACTTGGGCCCAAATTGTAAAATGGTTTTATCTATTGGCGATTTCGTTCCAATTCACATTCCAAGTAATATTCGGCATGCTAATTACATTGCCGGTTGCCAAATTGCATTATCTCTTATAGTTTCCGAGATATGGACTATCGATAATTTACACCTTAGGCTCTGCTTCTAACTTGGGCCCAAATTGTAAAATGGTCTTATCTATTGGCGATTTCGTTCCAATTCACATTCCAAGTAATATTCGGCATGCTAATTACATTGCCGGTTGCCAAATTGCATTATCTCTTATAGTTTCCGAGATATGGACTATCGATAATTTACACCTTAGGCTCTGCTTCTAACTTGGGCCCAAATTGTAAAATGGTCTTATCTATTGGCGATTTCGTCCCAATTCACATTCCAAGTGATATTCGGCATGCTAATTACATTGCCGGTTGCGAAATTGCATTATCTCTTATAGTTTCCGAGATATGGACTATCAATAATTTACACCTTAGGCTCTGCTTCTAACTTGGGCCCAAATTGTAAAATGGTCTTATCTATTGGCGATTTCGTTCCAATTCTCATTCCAAGTAATATTCGGCATGCTAATTATATTGCCGGTTGCCAAATTGCATTATCTCTTATAGTTTCCGAGATATGGACTTTCGATAATTTACACCTTAGGCTCTGCTTCTAACTTGGGCCCAAATTGTAAAATGGTCTTATCTATTGGCGATTTCGTTCCAATTCACATTCCAAGTAATATTCGGCATGCTAATTACATTGCCGGTTGTCAAAGTGCATTATCTCTTATAGTTTCCGAGATATGGACTATCGATAATTTACACCTTAGGCTCTGCTTCTAACTTGGGCCCAAATTGTAAAATGGTCTTATCTATTGGCGATTTCGTTCCAATTCACATTCCAAGTAATATTCGGCATGCTAATTACATTGCCGGTTGCCAAATTGCATTATCTCTTATAGTTTCCGAGATATGGACTATCGATAAATTACACCTTAGGCTCTGCTTCTAACTTGGGCCCAAATTGTAAAATGGTCTTATCTATTGGCGATTTAGTTGCAATTCACATTCCAAGTAATATTCGGCATGCTAATTACATTGCCGGTTGCCAAATTGCATTATCTCTTATAGTTTCCGAGATATGGACTATCGATAATTTAAACCTTAGGCTCTGCTTCTAACTTGGGCCCAAATTGTAAAATGGTCTTATCTATTGGCGATTTCGTTCAAATTCACATTCCAAGTAATATTCGGCATGCTAATTACATTGCCGGTTGCCAAATTGCATTATCTCTTATAGTTTCCGAGATATGGACTATCGATAATTTACACCTTAGGCTCTGCTTCTAACTTGGGCCCAAATTGTAAAATGGTCTTATCTATTGGCGATTTCGTTCCAATTCACATTCCAAGTAATATTCGGCATGCTAATTACATTGCCGGTTGCCAAATTGCATTATCTCTTATAGTTTCCGAGATATGGACTATCGATAATTTACACCTTAGGCTCTGCTTCTAACTTGGGCCCAAATTGTAAAATGGTCTTATCTATTGGCGATTTCGTTCCAATTCACACTCCAAGTAATATTCGGCATGCTAATTACATTGCCGGTTGCGAAATTGCATTATCTCTTATAGTTTCCGAGATATGGACTATCGATAATTTACACCTTAGGCTCTGCTTCTAACTTGGGCCCAAATTGTAAAATGGTCTTATCTATTGGCGATTTCGTTCGAATTCACATTCCAAGTAATATTCGGCATGCTAATTACATTGCCGGTTGCCAAATTGCATTATCTCTTATAGTTTCCGAGATATGGACTATCGATAATTTACACCTTAGGCTCTGCTTCTAACTTGGGCCCAAATTGTAAAATGGTCTTACCTATTGGCGATTCCGTTCCAATTCACATTCCAAGTAATATTCGGCATGCTAATTACATTGCCGGTTGCCAAATTGCATTATCTCTTATAGTTTCCGAGATATGGACTATCGATAATTTACACCTTAGGCTCTGCTTCTAACTTGGGCCCAAATTGTAAAATGGTCTTATCTATTGGCGATTCCGTTCCAATTCACATTCCAAGTAATATTCGGCATGCTAATTACATTGCTGGTTGCCAAATTGCATTATCTCTTATAGTTTCCGAGATATGGACTATCGATAATTTACACCTTAGGCTCTGCTTCTAACTTGGGCCCAAATTGTAAAATGGTCTTATCTATTGGCGATTTCGTCCCAATTCACATTCCAAGTGATATTCGGCATGCTAATTACATTGCCGGTTGCGAAATTGCATTATCTCTTATAGTTTCCGAGATATGGACTATCGATAATTTACACCTTAGGCTCTGCTTCTATCTTGCTCCCAAATTGTAAAATGGTCTTATCTATTGGCGATTTCGTTCCAATTCACATTCCAAGTAATATTCGGCATGCTAATTACATTGCCGGTTGCCAAATTGCATTATCTCTTATAGTTTCCGAGATATGGACTATCGATAATTTACACCTTAGGCTCTGCTTCTAACTTGGGCCCAAATTGTAAAATGGTCTTATCTATTGGCGATTTCGTTCCAATTCACATTCCAAGTAATATTCGGCATGCTAATTACATTGCCGGTTGCCAAATTGAATTATCTCTTATAGTTTCCGAGATATGGACTATCGATAATTTACACCTTAGGCTCTGCTTCTAACTTGGGCCCAAATTGTAAAATGGTCTTATCTATTGGCGATTTCATTCCAATTCACATTCCAAGTAATATTCGGCATGCTAATTACATTGCCGGTTGCCAAATTGCATTATCTCTTATAGTTTCCGAGATATGGACTTTCGATAATTTACACCTTAGGCTCTGCTTCTAACTTGGGCCCAAATTGTAAAATGGTCTTATCTATTGGCGATTTCGTCCCAATTCACATTCCAAGTGATATTCGGCATGCTAATTACATTGCCGGTTGCGAAATTGCATTATCTCTTATAGTTTCCGAGATATGGACTATCGATAATTTACACCTTAGGCTCTGCTTCTATCTTGCTCCCAAATTGTAAAATGGTCTTATCTATTGGCGATTTCGTTCCAATTCACATTCCAAGTAATATTCGGCATGCTAATTACATTGCCGGTTGCCAAATTGCATTATCTGTTATAGTTTCCGAGATATGGACTATCGATAATTTACACCTTAGGCTCTGCTTCTAACTTGGGCCCAAATTGTAAAATGGTCTTATCTATTGGCGATTTCGTTCCAATTCACATTCCAAGTAATATTCGGCATGCTAATTACATTGCCGGTTGCCAAATTGCATTATCTCTTATAGTTTCCGAGATATGGACTATCGATAATTTACACCTTAGGCTCTGCTTCTAACTTGGGCCCAAATTGTAAAATGGTCTTATCTATTGGCGATTTCGTTCCAATTCACATTCCAAGTAATATTCGGCATGCTAATTACATTGCCGGTTGCCAAATTGCATTATCTCTTATAGTTTCCGAGATATGGACTATCGATAATTTACACCTTAGGCTCTGCTTCTAACTTGGGCCCAAATTGTAAAATGGTCTTATCTATTGGCGATTTAGTTGCAATTCACATTCCAAGTAATATTCGGCATGCTAATTACATTGCCGGTTGCCAAATTGCATTATCTCTTATAGTTTCCGAGATATGGACTATCGATAATTTACACCTTAGGCTCTGCTTCTATCTTGCTCCCAAATTGTAAAATGGTCTTATCTATTGGCGATTTCGTCCCAATTCACATTCCAAGTAATATTCGGCATGCTAATTACATTGCCGGTTGCCAAATTGCATTATCTCTTATAGTTTCCGAGATATGGACTATCGATAATTTACACCTTAGGCTCTGCTTCTAACTTGGGCCCAAATTGTAAAATGGTCTTATCTATTGGCGATTTCGTTCCAATTCACATTCCAAGTAATATTCGGCATGCTAATTACATTGCCGGTTGCCAAATTGCATTATCTCTTATAGTTTCCGAGATATGGACTATCGATAATTTACACCTTAGGCTCTGCTTCTAACTTGGGCCCAAATTGTAAAATGGTCTTATCTATTGGCGATTTCGTCCCAATTCACATTCCAAGTGATATTCGGCATGCTAATTACATTGCCGGTTGCGAAATTGCATTATCTCTTATAGTTTCCGAGATATGGACTATCGATAATTTACACCTTAGGCTCTGCTTCTATCTTGCTCCCAAATTGTAAAATGGTCTTATCTATTGGCGATTTCGTTCCAATTCACATTCCAAGTAATATTCGGCATGCTAATTACATTGCCGGTTGCCAAATTGCATTATCTCTTATAGTTTCCGAGATATGGACTATCGATAATTTACACCTTAGGCTCTGCTTCTAACTTGGGCCCAAATTGTAAAATGGTCTTATCTATTGGCGATTTCGTTCCAATTCACATTCCAAGTAATATTCGGGATGCTAATTACATTGCCGGTTGCCAAATTGAATTATCTCTTATAGTTTCCGAGATATGGACTATCGATAATTTACACCTTAGGCTCTGCTTCTAACTTGGGCCCAAATTGTAAAATGGTCTTATCTATTGGCGATTTCATTCCAATTCACATTCCAAGTAATATTCGGCATGCTAATTACATTGCCGGTTGCCAAATTGCATTATCTCTTATAGTTTCCGAGATATGGACTATCGATAATTTACACCTTAGGCTCTGCTTCTAACTTGGGCCCAAATTGTAAAATGGTCTTATCTATTGGCGATTTCGTCCCAATTCACATTCCAAGTGATATTCGGCATGCTAATTACATTGCCGGTTGCGAAATTGCATTATCTCTTATAGTTTCCGAGATATGGACTATCGATAATTTACACCTTAGGCTCTGCTTCTATCTTGCTCCCAAATTGTAAAATGGTCTTATCTATTGGCGATTTCGTTCCAATTCACATTCCAAGTAATATTCGGCATGCTAATTACATTGCCGGTTGCCAAATTGCATTATCTCTTATAGTTTCCGAGATATGGACTATCGATAATTTACACCTTAGGCTCTGCTTCTATCTTGCTCCCAAATTGTAAAATGGTCTTATCTATTGGCGATTTCGTTCCAATTCACATTCCAAGTAATATTCGGCATGCTAATTACATTGCCGGTTGCCAAATTGCATTATCTGTTATAGTTTCCGAGATATGGACTATCGATAATTTACACCTTAGGCTCTGCTTCTAACTTGGGCCCAAATTGTAAAATGGTCTTATCTATTGGCGATTTCGTTCCAATTCACATTCCAAGTAATATTCGGCATGCTAATTACATTGCCGGTTGCCAAATTGCATTATCTCTTATAGTTTCCGAGATATGGACTATCGATAATTTACACCTTAGGCTCTGCTTCTAACTTGGGCCCAAATGGTAAAATGGTCTTATCTATTGGCGATTTCGTTCCAATTCACATTCCAAGTAATATTCGGCATGCTAATTACATTGCCGGTTGTCAAATTGCATTATCTCTTATAGTTTCCGAGATATGGACTATCGATAATTTACACCTTAGGCTCTGCTTCTAACTTGGGCCCAAATTGTAAAATGGTCTTATCTATTGGCGATTTCGTCCCAATTCACATTCCAAGTGATATTCGGCATGCTAATTACATTGCCGGTTGCGAAATTGCATTATCTCTTATAGTTTCCAGATATGGACTATCGATAATTTGCACCTTAGGCTCTGCTTCTAACTTGCTCCCAAATTGTAAAATGGTCTTATCTATTGGCGATTTCGTTCCAATTCACATTCCAAGTAATATTCGGCATGCTAATTACATTGCCGGTTGCCAAATTGCATTATCTCTTATAGTTTCCGAGATATGGACTATCGATAATTTACACCTTAGGCTCTGCTTCTAACTTGAGCCCAAATTGTAAAATGGTCTTATCTATTGGCGATTTCGTTCCAATTCACATTCCAAGTAATATTCGGCATGCTAATTACATTGCCGGTTGCCAAATTGAATTATCTCTTATATTTTCCGAGATATGGACTATCGATAATTTACACCTTAGGCTCTGCTTCTAACTTGGGCCCAAATTGTAAAATGGTCTTATCTATTGGCGATTTCGTTCCAATTCACATTCCAAGTAATATTGGGCATGCTAATTACATTGCCGGTTGCCAAATTGCATTACCTCTTATAGTTTCCGAGATATGGACTATCGATAATTTACACCATAGGCTCTGCTTCTAACTTGGGCCCAAATTGTAAAATGGTCTTACCTATTGGCGATTTCGTTCCAATTCACATTCCAAGTAATATTCGGCATGCTAATTACATTGCCGGTTGCCAAATTGCATTATCTCTTATAGTTTCCGAGATATGGACTATCGATAATTTACACCTTAGGCTCTGCTTCTAACTTGGGCCCAAATTGTAAAATGGTCTTATCTATTGGCGATTTCGTTCCAATTCACATTCCAATTAATATTCGGCATGCTAATTACATTGCCGGTTGCCAAATTGCATTATCTCTTATAGTTTCCGAGATATGGACTATCGATAATTTACACCTTAGGCTCTGCTTCTAACTTGGGCCCAAATTGTCAAATGGTCTTATCTATTGGCGATTTCGTTCCAATTCACATTCCAAGTAATATTCGGCATGCTAATTACATTGCCGGTTGCCAAATTGCATTATCTCTTATAGTTTCCGAGATATGGACTATCGATAATTTACACCTTAGGCTCTGCTTCTAACTTGGGCCCAAATTGTAAAATGGTCTTATCTATTGGCGATTTCGTTCCAATTCACATTCCAAGTAATATTCGGCATGCTAATTACATTGCCGGTTGCCAAATTGCATTATCTATTATAGTTTCCGAGATATGGACTATCGATAATTTACACCTTAGGCTCTGCTTCTAACTTGGGCCCAAATTGTAAAATGGTCTTATCTATTGGCGATTTCGTTCCAATTCACATTCCAAGTAATATTCGGCATGCTAATTACATTGTCGGTTGCCAAATTGAATTATCTCTTATAGTTTCCGAGATATGGACTATCGATAATTCACACCTTAGGCTCTGCTTCTAACTTGGGCCCAAATTGTAAAATGGTCTTACCTATTGGCGATTTCGTTCCAATTCACATTCCAAGTAATATTCGGCATGCTAATTACATTGCCGGTTGCCAAATTGCATTATCTCTTATAGTTTCCGAGATATGGACTATCGATAATTTACACCTTAGGCTCTGCTTCTAACTTGGGCCCAAATTGTAAAATGGTCTTATCTATTGGCGATTTCGTTCCAATTCACATTCCAAGTAATATTCGGCATGCTAATTACATTGCCGGTTGCCAAATTGCATTATCTCTTATAGTTTCCGAGATATGGACTATCGATAATTTACACCTTAGGCTCTGCTTCTAACTTGGGCCCAAATTGTAAAATGGTCTTACCTATTGGCGATTTCGTTCCAATTCACGTTCCGAGTAATATTCGGCATGCTAATTACATTGCCGGTTGCGAAATTGCATTATCTCTTATAGTTTCCGAGATATGGACTATCGATAATTTACACCTTAGGCTCTGCTTCTAACTTGGGCCCAAATTGTAAAATGGTCTTATCTATTGGCGATTTCGTTCCAATTCACATTCCAAGTAATATTCGGCATGCTAATTACATTGCCGGTTGCCAAATTGCATTATCTCTTATAGTTTCCGAGATATGGACTATCGATAATTTAAACCTTAGGCTCTGCTTCTAACGTGGGCCCAAATTGTAAAATGGTCTTATCTATTGGCGATTTCGTCCCAATTCACATTCCAAGTGATATTCGGCATGCTAATTACATTGCCGGTTGCGAAATTGCATTATCTCTTATAGTTTCCGAGATATGGACTATCAATAATTTACACCTTAGGCTCTGCTTCTAACTTGGGCCCAAATTGTAAAATGGTCTTATCTATTGGCGATTTCGTTCCAATTCACATTCCAAGTAATATTCGGCATGCTAATTGCATTGCCGGTTACCAAATTGCATTATCTCTTATAGTTTCCGAGATATGGACTATCGATAATTTACACCTTAGGCTCTGCTTCTAACTTGGGCCCAAATTGTAAAATGGTCTTATCTATTGGCGATTTCGTTCCAATTCACATTCCAAGTAATATTCGGCATGCTAATTACATTGCCGGTTGCCAAATTGCATTATCTCTTATAGTTTCCGAGATATGGACTATCGATAATTTACACTTTAGGCTCTGCTTCTAACTTGGGCCCAAATTGTAAAATGGTCTTATCTATTGGCGATTTCGTTCCAATTCACATTCCAAGTAATATTCGGCATGCTAATTACATTGCCGGTTGCCAAATTGCATTATCTCTTACAGTTTCCGAGATATGGACTATCGATAATTTACACCTTAGGCTCTGCTTCTTACTTGGGCCCAAATTGTAAAATGGTCTTATCTATTGGCGATTTCGTTCCAATTCACACTCCAAGTAATATTCGGCATGCTAATTACATTGCCGGTTGCGAAATTGCATTATCTCTTATAGTTTCCGAGATATGGACTATCAATAATTTACACCTTAGGCTCTGCTTCTAACTTGGGCCCAAATTGTAAAATGGTCTTATCTATTGGCGATTTCGTTCCAATTCACATTCCAAGTAATATTCGGCATGCTAATTACATTGCCGGTTTCCAAATTGCATTATCTCTTATAGTTTCCGAGATATGGACTATCGATAATTTACACCTTAGGCTCTGCTTCTAACTTGGGCCCAAATTGTAAAATGGTCTTATCTATTGGCGATTTCGTTCCAATTCACATTCCAAGTAATATTCGGCATGCTAATTACATTGCCGTTTGCCAAATTGCATTAACTCTTATAGTTTCCGAGATATGGACTATCGATAATTTACACCTTAGGCTCTGCTTCTAACTTGGGCCCAAATTGTAAAATGGTCTTATCTATTGGCGATTTCGTTCCAATTCACATTCCAAGTAATATTCGGCATGCTAATTACATTGCCGGTTGCCAAATTGCATTATCTCTTATAGTTTCCGAGATATGGACTATCGATAATTTACACCATAGGCTCTGCTTATAACTTGGGCCCAAATTGTAAAATGGTCTTATCTATTGGCGATTTCGTTCCAATTCACATTCCAAGTAATATTCGGCATGCTAATTACATTGCCGGTTGCCAAATTGCATTATCTCTTATAGTTTCCGAGATATGGACTATCGATAATTTACACCTCAGGCTCTGCTTCTAACTTGGGCCCAAATTGTAAAATGGTCTTATCTATTGGCGATTTCGTTCCAATTCACATTCCAAGTAATATTCGGCATGCTAATTACATTGCCGGTTGCCAAATTGAATTATCTCTTATAGTTTCCGAGATATGGACTATCGATAATTTACACCTTAGGCTATGCTTCTAACTTGGGCCCAAATTGTAAAATGGTCTTATCTATTGGCGATTTCGTACCAATTCACATTCCAAGTAATATTCGGCATGCTAATTACATTGCCGGTTGCCAAATTGCATTATCTCTTATAGTTTCCGAGATATGGACTATCGATAATTTACACCTTAGGCTCTGCTTCTAACTTGGGCCCAAATTGTAAAATGGTCTTATCTATTGGCGATTTCGTTCCAATTCACATTCCAAGTAATATTCGGCATGCTAATTACATTGCCGGTTGCCAAATTGCATTATCTCTTATAGTTTCCGAGATATGGACTATCGATAATTTACACCTCAGGCTCTGCTTCTAACTTGGGCCCAAATTGTAAAATGGTCTTATCTATTGGCGATTTCGTTCCAATTCACATTCCAAGTAATATGCGGCATGCTAATTACATTGCCGGTTGCTAAATTGAATTATCTCTTATAGTTTCCGAGATATGGACTATCGATAATTTACACCTTAGGCTCTGCTTCTAACTTGGGCCCAAATTGTAAAATGGTCTTATCTATTGGCGATTTCGTTCCAATTCACATTCCAAGTAATATTCGGCATGCTAATTACATTGCCGGTTGCCAAATTGCATTATCTCTTATAGTTTCCGAGATATGGACTATCGATAATTTACACCTTAGGCTCTGCTTCTATCTTGCTCCCAAATTGTAAAATGGTCTTATCTATTGGCGATTTCGTCCCAATTCACATTCCAAGTAATATTCGGCATGCTAATTACATTGCCGGTTGCCAAATTGCATTATCTCTTATAGTTTCCGAGATATGGACTATCGATAATTTACACCTTAGGCTCTGCTTCTAACTTGGGCCCAAATTGTAAAATGGTCTTATCTATTGGCGATTTCGTTCCAATTCACATTCCAAGTAATATTCGGCATGCTAATTACATTGCCGGTTGCCAAATTGCATTATCTCTTATAGTTTCCGAGATATGGACTATCGATAATTTACACCTTAGGCTCTGCTTCTAACTTGGGCCCAAATTGTAAAATGGTCTTATCTATTGGCGATTTCGTCCCAATTCACATTCCAAGTGATATTCGGCATGCTAATTACATTGCCGGTTGCGAAATTGCATTATCTCTTATAGTTTCCGAGATATGGACTATCGATAATTTACACCTTAGGCTCTGCTTCTATCTTGCTCCCAAATTGTAAAATGGTCTTATCTATTGGCGATTTCGTTCCAATTCACATTCCAAGTAATATTCGGCATGCTAATTACATTGCCGGTTGCCAAATTGCATTATCTCTTATAGTTTCCGAGATATGGACTATCGATAATTTACACCTTAGGCTCTGCTTCTAACTTGGGCCCAAATTGTAAAATGGTCTTATCTATTGGCGATTTCGTTCCAATTCACATTCCAAGTAATATTCGGGATGCTAATTACATTGCCGGTTGCCAAATTGAATTATCTCTTATAGTTTCCGAGATATGGACTATCGATAATTTACACCTTAGGCTCTGCTTCTAACTTGGGCCCAAATTGTAAAATGGTCTTATCTATTGGCGATTTCATTCCAATTCACATTCCAAGTAATATTCGGCATGCTAATTACATTGCCGGTTGCCAAATTGCATTATCTCTTATAGTTTCCGAGATATGGACTATCGATAATTTACACCTTAGGCTCTGCTTCTAACTTGGGCCCAAATTGTAAAATGGTCTTATCTATTGGCGATTTCGTCCCAATTCACATTCCAAGTGATATTCGGCATGCTAATTACATTGCCGGTTGCGAAATTGCATTATCTCTTATAGTTTCCGAGATATGGACTATCGATAATTTACACCTTAGGCTCTGCTTCTATCTTGCTCCCAAATTGTAAAATAGTCTTATCTATTGGCGATTTCGTTCCAATTCACATTCCAAGTAATATTCGGCATGCTAATTACATTGCCGGTTGCCAAATTGCATTATCTCTTATAGTTTCCGAGATATGGACTATCGATAATTTACACCTTAGGCTCTGCTTCTATCTTGCTCCCAAATTGTAAAATGGTCTTATCTATTGGCGATTTCGTTCCAATTCACATTCCAAGTAATATTCGGCATGCTAATTACATTGCCGGTTGCCAAATTGCATTATCTGTTATAGTTTCCGAGATATGGACTATCGATAATTTACACCTTAGGCTCTGCTTCTAACTTGGGCCCAAATTGTAAAATGGTCTTATCTATTGGCGATTTCGTTCCAATTCACATTCCAAGTAATATTCGGCATGCTAATTACATTGCCGGTTGCCAAATTGCATTATCTCTTATAGTTTCCGAGATATGGACTATCGATAATTTACACCTTAGGCTCTGCTTCTAACTTGGGCCCAAATTGTAAAATGGTCTTATCGATTGGCGATTTCGTTCCAATTCACATTCCAAGTAATATTCGGCATGCTAATTACATTGCCGGTTGTCAAATTGCATTATCTCTTATAGTTTCCGAGATATGGACTATCGATAATTTACACCTTAGGCTCTGCTTCTAACTTGGGCCCAAATTGTAAAATGGTCTTATCTATTGGCGATTTCGTCCCAATTCACATTCCAAGTGATATTCGGCATGCTAATTACATTGCCGGTTGCGAAATTGCATTATCTCTTATAGTTTCCGAGATATGGACTATCGATAATTTGCACCTTAGGCTCTGCTTCTAACTTGCTCCCAAATTGTAAAATGGTCTTATCTATTGGCGATTTCGTTCCAATTCACATTCCAAGTAATATTCGGCATGCTAATTACATTGCCGGTTGCCAAATTGCATTATCTCTTATAGTTTCCGAGATATGGACTATCGATAATTTACACCTTAGGCTCTGCTTCTAACTTGAGCCCAAATTGTAAAATGGTCTTATCTATTGGCGATTTCGTTCCAATTCACATTCCAAGTAATATTCGGCATGCTAATTACATTGCCGGTTGCCAAATTGAATTATCTCTTATATTTTCCGAGATATGGACTATCGATAATTTACACCTTAGGCTCTGCTTCTAACTTGGGCCCAAATTGTAAAATGGTCTTATCTATTGGCGATTTCGTTCCAATTCACATTCCAAGTAATATTGGGCATGCTAATTACATTGCCGGTTGCCAAATTGCATTACCTCTTATAGTTTCCGAGATATGGACTATCGATAATTTACACCATAGGCTCTGCTTCTAACTTGGGCCCAAATTGTAAAATGGTCTTACCTATTGGCGATTTCGTTCCAATTCACATTCCAAGTAATATTCGGCATGCTAATTACATTGCCGGTTGCCAAATTGCATTATCTCTTATAGTTTCCGAGATATGGACTATCGATAATTTACACCTTAGGCTCTGCTTCTAACTTGGGCCCAAATTGTAAAATGGTCTTATCTATTGGCGATTTCGTTCCAATTCACATTCCAATTAATATTCGGCATGCTAATTACATTGCCGGTTGCCAAATTGCATTATCTCTTATAGTTTCCGAGATATGGACTATCGATAATTTACACCTTAGGCTCTGCTTCTAACTTGGGCCCAAATTGTAAAATGGTCTTATCTATTGGCGATTTCGTTCCAATTCACATTCCAAGTAATATTCGGCATGCTAATTACATTGCCGGTTGCCAAATTGCATTATCTCTTATAGTTTCCGAGATATGGACTATCGATAATTTACACCTTAGGCTCTGCTTCTAACTTGGGCCCAAATTGTAAAATGGTCTTATCTATTGGCGATTTCGTTCCAATTCACATTCCAAGTAATATTCGGCATGCTAATTACATTGCCGGTTGCCAAATTGCATTATCTATTATAGTTTCCGAGATATGGACTATCGATAATTTACACCTTAGGCTCTGCTTCTAACTTGGGCCCAAATTGTAAAATGGTCTTATCTATTGGCGATTTCGTTCCAATTCACATTCCAAGTAATATTCGGCATGCTAATTACATTGTCGGTTGCCAAATTGAATTATCTCTTATAGTTTCCGAGATATGGACTATCGATAATTCACACCTTAGGCTCTGCTTCTAACTTGGGCCCAAATTGTAAAATGGTCTTACCTATTGGCGATTTCGTTCCAATTCACATTCCAAGTAATATTCGGCATGCTAATTACATTGCCGGTTGCCAAATTGCATTATCTCTTATAGTTTCCGAGATATGGACTATCGATAATTTACACCTTAGGCTCTGCTTCTAACTTGGGCCCAAATTGTAAAATGGTCTTATCTATTGGCGATTTCGTTCCAATTCACATTCCAAGTAATATTCGGCATGCTAATTACATTGCCGGTTGCCAAATTGCATTATCTCTTATAGTTTCCGAGATATGGACTATCGATAATTTACACCTTAGGCTCTGCTTCTAACTTGGGCCCAAATTGTAAAATGGTCTTACCTATTGGCGATTTCGTTCCAATTCACGTTCCAAGTAATATTCGGCATGCTAATTACATTGCCGGTTGCGAAATTGCATTATCTCTTATAGTTTCCGAGATATGGACTATCGATAATTTACACCTTAGGCTCTGCTTCTAACTTGGGCCCAAATTGTAAAATGGTCTTATCTATTGGCGATTTCGTTCCAATTCACATTCCAAGTAATATTCGGCATGCTAATTACATTGCCGGTTGCCAAATTGCATTATCTCTTATAGTTTCCGAGATATGGACTATCGATAATTTAAACCTTAGGCTCTGCTTCTAACTTGGGCCCAAATTGTAAAATGGTCTTATCTATTGGCGATTTCGTCCCAATTCACATTCCAAGTGATATTCGGCATGCTAATTACATTGCCGGTTGCGAAATTGCATTATCTCTTATAGTTTCCGAGATATGGACTATCAATAATTTACACCTTAGGCTCTGCTTCTAACTTGGGCCCAAATTGTAAAATGGTCTTATCTATTGGCGATTTCGTTCCAATTCACATTCCAAGTAATATTCGGCATGCTAATTGCATTGCCGGTTACCAAATTGCATTATCTCTTATAGTTTCCGAGATATGGACTATCGATAATTTACACCTTAGGCTCTGCTTCTAACTTGGGCCCAAATTGTAAAATGGTCTTATCTATTGGCGATTTCGTTCCAATTCACATTCCAAGTAATATTCGGCATGCTAATTACATTGCCGGTTGCCAAATTGCATTATCTCTTATAGTTTCCGAGATATGGACTATCGATAATTTACACTTTAGGCTCTGCTTCTAACTTGGGCCCAAATTGTAAAATGGTCTTATCTATTGGCGATTTCGTTCCAATTCACATTCCAAGTAATATTCGGCATGCTAATTACATTGCCGGTTGCCAAATTGCATTATCTCTTACAGTTTCCGAGATATGGACTATCGATAATTTACACCTTAGGCTCTGCTTCTTACTTGGGCCCAAATTGTAAAATGGTCTTATCTATTGGCGATTTCGTTCCAATTCACACTCCAAGTAATATTCGGCATGCTAATTACATTGCCGGTTGCGAAATTGCATTATCTCTTATAGTTTCCGAGATATGGACTATCAATAATTTACACCTTAGGCTCTGCTTCTAACTTGGGCCCAAATTGTAAAATGGTCTTATCTATTGGCGATTTCGTTCCAATTCACATTCCAAGTAATATTCGGCATGCTAATTACATTGCCGGTTTCCAAATTGCATTATCTCTTATAGTTTCCGAGATATGGACTATCGATAATTTACACCTTAGGCTCTGCTTCTAACTTGGGCCCAAATTGTAAAATGGTCTTATCTATTGGCGATTTCGTTCCAATTCACATTCCAAGTAATATTCGGCATGCTAATTACATTGCCGTTTGCCAAATTGCATTAACTCTTATAGTTTCCGAGATATGGACTATCGATAATTTACACCTTAGGCTCTGCTTCTAACTTGGGCCCAAATTGTAAAATGGTCTTATCTATTGGCGATTTCGTTCCAATTCACATTCCAAGTAATATTCGGCATGCTAATTACATTGCCGGTTGCCAAATTGCATTATCTCTTATAGTTTCCGAGATATGGACTATCGATAATTTACACCATAGGCTCTGCTTATAACTTGGGCCCAAATTGTAAAATGGTCTTATCTATTGGCGATTTCGTTCCAATTCACATTCCAAGTAATATTCGGCATGCTAATTACATTGCCGGTTGCCAAATTGCATTATCTCTTATAGTTTCCGAGATATGGACTATCGATAATTTACACCTCAGGCTCTGCTTCTAACTTGGGCCCAAATTGTAAAATGGTCTTATCTATTGGCGATTTCGTTCCAATTCACATTCCAAGTAATATTCGGCATGCTAATTACATTGCCGGTTGCCAAATTGAATTATCTCTTATAGTTTCCGAGATATGGACTATCGATAATTTACACCTTAGGCTATGCTTCTAACTTGGGCCCAAATTGTAAAATGGTCTTATCTATTGGCGATTTCGTTCCAATTCACATTCCAAGTAATATTCGGCATGCTAATTACATTGCCGGTTGCCAAATTGCATTATCTCTTATAGTTTCCGAGATATGGACTATCGATAATTTACACCTTAGGCTCTGCTTCTAACTTGGGCCCAAATTGTAAAATGGTCTTATCTATTGGCGATTTCGTTCCAATTCACATTCCAAGTAATATTCGGCATGCTAATTACATTGCCGGTTGCCAAATTGCATTATCTCTTATAGTTTCCGAGATATGGACTATCGATAATTTACACCTCAGGCTCTGCTTCTAACTTGGGCCCAAATTGTAAAATGGTCTTATCTATTGGCGATTTCGTTCCAATTCACATTCCAAGTAATATGCGGCATGCTAATTACATTGCCGGTTGCTAAATTGAATTATCTCTTATAGTTTCCGAGATATGGACTATCGATAATTTACACCTTAGGCTCTGCTTCTAACTTGGGCCCAAATTGTAAAATGGTCTTACCTATTGGCGATTTCGTTCCAATTCACATTCCAAGTAATATTCGGCATGCTAATTACATTGCCGGTTGCCAAATTGCATTATCTCTTATAGTTTCCGAGATATGGACTATCGATAATTTACACCTTAGGCTCTGCTTCTAACTTGGGCCCAAATTGTAAAATGGTCTTATCTATTGGCGATTTCGTTCCAATTCACATTCCAAGTAATATTCGGCATGCTAATTACATTGCCGGTTGCCAAATTGCATTATCTCTTATAGTTTCCGAGATATGGACTATCGATAATTTACACCTTAGGCTCTGCTTCTAACTTGGGCCCAAATTGTAAAATGGTCTTATCTATTGGCGATTTCGTCCCAATTCACATTCCAAGTGATATTCGGCATGCTAATTACATTGCCGGTTGCGAAATTGCATTATCTCTTATAGTTTCCGAGATATGGATTATCGATAGTTTACACCTTAGGCTCTGCTTCTAACTTGGGCCCAAATTGTAAAATGGTCTTATCTATTGGCGATTTCGTTCCAATTCACATTCCAAGTAATATTCGGCATGCTAATTACATTGCCGGTTGCCAAATTGCATTATCTCTTATAGTTTCCGAGATATGGACTATCGATAATTTACACCTTAGGCTCTGCTTCTAACTTGGGCCCAAATTGTAAAATGGTCTTATCTATTGGCGATTTCGTTCCAATTCACATTCCAAGTAATATTCGGCATGCTAATTACATAGCCGGTTGCCAAATTGCATTATCTCTTATAGTTTCCGAGATATGGACTATCGATAATTTACACCTTAGGCTCTGCTTCTAACTTGGGCCCAAATTGTAATATGGTCTTATCTATTGGCGATTTAGTTGCAATTCACATTCCAAGTAATATTCGGCATGCTAATTACATTGCCGGTTGTCAAATTGCATTATCTCTTATAGTTTCCGAGATATGGACTATCGATAATTTACACCTTAGGCTCTGCTTCTAACTTGGGCCCAAATTGTAAAATGGCCTTATCTATTGGCGATTTCGTCCCAATTCACATTCCAAGTAATATTCGGCATGCTAATTACATTGCCGGTTGCGAAATTGCATTATCTCTTATAGTTTCAGAGATATGGACTATCGATAATTTACACCTTAGGCTCTGCTTCTAACTTGGGCCCAAATTGTAAAATGGTCTTATCTATTGGCAATTTCGTTCCAATTCACATTCCAAGTAATATTCGGCATGCTAATTACATTGCCGGTTGCCAAATTGCATTATCTCTTATAGTTTCCGAGATATGGACTATCGATAATTTACACATTAGGCTCTGCTTCTAACTTGGGCCCAAATTGTAAAATGGCCTTATCTATTGGCGATTTCGTTCCAATTCACATTCCAAGTAATATTCGGCATGCTAATTACATTGCCGGTTGCCAAATTGCATTAACTCTTATAGTTTCCGAGATATGGACTATCGATAATTTACACCTTAGGCTCTGCTTCTAACTTGGGCCCAAATTGTAAAATGGTCTTATCTATTGGCGATTTCGTTCCAATTCACATTCCAAGTAATATTCGGCATGCTAATTACATTGCCGGTTGCCAAATTGCATTATCTCTTATAGTTTCCGAGATATGGACTATCGATAATTTACACCATAGGCTCTGCTTCTAACTTGGGCCCAAATTGTAAAATGGTCTTATCTATTGGCGATTTCGTTCCAATTCACATTCCAAGTAATATTCGGCATGCTAATTACATTGCCGGTTGCCAAATTGCATTATCTCTTATAGTTTCCGAGATATGGACTATCGATAATTTACACCTCAGGCTCTGCTTCTAACTTGGGCCCAAATTGTAAAATGGTCTTATCTATTGGCGATTTCGTTCCAATTCACATTCCAAGTAATATTCGGCATGCTAATTACATTGCCGGTTGCCAAATTGAATTATCTCTTATAGTTTCCGAGATATGGACTATCGTTAATTTACACCTTAGGCTCTGCTTCTAACTTGGGCCCAAATTGTAAAATGGTCTTACCTATTGGCTATTTCGTTCCAATTCACATTCCAAGTAATATTCGGCATGCTAATTACATTGCCGGTTGCCAAATTGCATTATCTCTTATAGTTTCCGAGATATGGACTATCGATAATTTACACCTTAGGCTCTGCTTCTAACTTGGGCCCAAATTGTAAAATGGTCTTATCTATTGGCGATTTCGTTCCAATTCACATTCCAAGTAATATTCGGCATGCTAATTACATAGCCGGTTGCCAAATTGCATTATCTCTTATAGTTTCCGAGATACGGACTATCGATAATTTACACCTTAGGCTTTGCTTCTAACTTGGGCCCAAATTGTAATATGGTCTTATCTATTGGCGATTTAGTTGCAATTCACATTCCAAGTAATATTCGGCATGCTAATTACATTGCCGGTTGTCAAATTGCATTATCTCTTATAGTTTCCGAGATATGGACTATCGATAATTTACACCTTAGGCTCTGCTTCTAACTTGGGCCCAAATTGTAAAATGGCCTTATCTATTGGCGATTTCGTCCCAATTCACATTCCAAGTAATATTCGGCATGCTAATTACATTGCCGGTTGCGAAATTGCATTATCTCTTATAGTTTCAGAGATATGGACTATCGATAATTTACACCTTAGGCTCTGCTTCTAACTTGGGCCCAAATTGTAAAATGGTCTTATCTATTGGCAATTTCGTTCCAATTCACATTCCAAGTAATATTCGGCATGCTAATTACATTGCCGGTTGCCAAATTGCATTATCTCTTATAGTTTCCGAGATATGGACTATCGATAATTTACACATTAGGCTCTGCTTCTAACTTGGGCCCAAATTGTAAAATGGTCTTATCTATTGGCGATTTCGTTCCAATTCACATTCCAAGTAATATTCGGCATGCTAATTACATTGCCGGTTGCCAAATTGCATTAACTCTTATAGTTTCCGAGATATGGACTATCGATAATTTACACCTTAGGCTCTGCTTCTAACTTGGGCCCAAATTGTAAAATGGTCTTATCTATTGGCGATTTCGTTCCAATTCACATTCCAAGTAATATTCGGCATGCTAATTACATTGCCGGTTGCCAAATTGCATTATCTCTTATAGTTTCCGAGATATGGACTATCGATAATTTACACCATAGGCTCTGCTTCTAACTTGGGCCCAAATTGTAAAATGGTCTTATCTATTGGCGATTTCGTTCCAATTCACATTCCAAGTAATATTCGGCATGCTAATTACATTGCCCGTTGCCAAATTGCATTATCTCTTATAGTTTCCGAGATATGGACTATCGATAATTTACACCTTAGGCTCTGCTTCTAACTTGGGCCCAAATTGTAAAATGGTCTTATCTATTGGCGATTTCGTTCCAATTCACATTCCAAGTAATATTCGGCATGCTAATTACATTGCCGGTTGCCAAATTGCATTATCTCTTATAGTTTCCGAGATATGGACTATCGATAATTTACACCTCAGGCTCTGCTTCTAACTTGGGCCCAAATTGTAAAATGGTCTTATCTATTGGCGATTTCGTTCCAATTCACATTCCAAGTAATATTCGGCATGCTAATTACATTGCCGGTTGCCAAATTGAATTATCTCTTATAGTTTCCGAGATATGGACTATCGTTAATTTACACCTTAGGCTCTGCTTCTAACTTGGGCCCAAATTGTAAAATGGTCTTACCTATTGGCGATTTCGTTCCAATTCACATTCCAAGTAATATTCGGCATGCTAATTACATTGCCGGTTGCCAAATTGCATTATCTCTTATAGTTTCCGAGATATGGACTATCGATAATTTACACCTTAGGCTCTGCTTCTAACTTGGGCCCAAATTGTAAAATGGTCTTATCTATTGGCGATTTCGTTCCAATTCACATTCCAAGTAATATTCGGCATGCTAATTACATTGCCGGTTGCCAAATTGCATTATCTCTTATAGTTTCCGAGATATGGACTATCGATAATTTACACCTTAGGCTCTGCTTCTAACATGGGCCCAAATTGTAAAATGGTCTTATCTATTGGCGATTTCGTCCCAATTCACATTCCAAGTGATATTCGGCATGCTAATTACATTGCCGGTTGCGAAATTGCATTATCTCTTATAGTTTCCGAGATATGGATTATCGATAATTTACACCTTAGGCTCTGCTTCTAACTTGGGCCCAAATTGTAAAATGGTCTTATCTATTGGCGATTTCGTTCCAATTCACATTCCAAGTAATATTCGGCATGCTAATTACATTGCCGGTTGCCAAATTGCATTATCTCTTATAGTTTCCGAGATATGGACTATCGATAATTTACACCTTAGGCTCTGCTTCTAACTTGGGCCCAAATTGTAAAATGGTCTTATCTATTGGCGATTTAGTTGCAATTCACATTCCAAGTAATATTCGGCATGCTAATTACATTGCCGGTTGCCAAATTGCATTATCTCTTATAGTTTCCGAGATATGGACTATCGATAATTTACACCTTAATCTCTGCTTCTAACTTGGGCCCAAATTGTAAAATGGTCTTATCTATTGGCGATTTCGTTCCAATTCACATTCCAAGTAATATTCGGCATGCTAATTACATTGCCGGTTGCCAAATTGCATTATCTCTTATAGTTTCCGAGATATGGACTATCGATAATTTACACCTTAGGCTCTGCTTCTAACTTGGGCCCAAATTGTAAAATGGTCTTATCTATTGGCGATTTCGTTCCAATTCACATTCCAAGTAATATTCGGCATGCTAATTACATTGCCGGTTGCCAAATTGCATTATCTCTTATAGTTTCCGAGATATGGACTATCGATAATTTACACCTTATGCTCTGCTTCTAACTTGGGCCCAAATTGTAATATGGTCTTATCTATTGGCGATATAGTTGCAATTCACATTCCAAGTAATATTCGGCATGCTAATTACATTGCCGGTTGTCAAATTGCATTATCTCTTATAGTTTCCGAGATATGGACTATCGATAATTTACACCTTAGGCTCTGCTTCTAACTTGGGCCCAAATTGTAAAATGGTCTTATCTATTGGCGATTTAGTTGCAATTCACATTCCAAGTAATATTCGGCATGCTAATTACATTGCTGGTTGCCAAATTGCATTATCTCTTATAGTTTCCGAGATATGGACTATCGATAATTTACACCTTAGTCTCTGCTTCTAACTTGGGCCCAAATTGTAAAATGGTCTTATCTATTGGCGATTTCGTTCCAATTCACATTCCAAGTAATATTCGGCATGCTAATTACATTGCCGGTTACCAAATTGCATTATCTCTTATAGTTTCCGAGATATGGACTATCGATAATTTACACCTTAGGCTCTGCTTCTAACTTGGGCCCAAATTGTAAAATGGTCTTATCTATTGGCGATTTCGTTCCAATTCACATTCCAAGTAATATTCGGCATGCTAATTACATTGCCGGTTGCGAAATTGCATTATCTCTTATAGTTTCCGAGATATGGACTATCGATAATTTACACCTTAGGCTCTGCTTCTAACTTGGGCCCAAATTGTAAAATGGTCTTATCTATTGGCGATTTCGTTCCAATTCACATTCCAAGTAATATTCGGCATGCTAATTACATTGCCTTTTGCCAAATTGCATTATCTCTTATAGTTTCCGAGATATGGACTATCGATAATTTACACCTTAGGCTCTGCTTCTAACTTGGGCCCAAATTGTAAAATGGTCTTACCTATTGGCGATTCCGTTCCAATTCACATTCCAAGTAATATTCGGCATGCTAATTACATTGCCGGTTGCCAAATTGCATTATCTCTTATAGTTTCCGAGATATGGACTATCGATAATTTACACCTTAGGCTCTGCTTCTAACTTGGGCCCAAATTGTAAAATGGTCTTATCTATTGGCGATTTAATTGCAATTCACATTCCAAGTAATATTCGGCATGCTAATTACATTGCTGGTTGCCAAATTGCATTATCTCTTATAGTTTCCGAGATATGGACTATCGATAATTTACACCTTAGTCTCTGCTTCTAACTTGGGCCCAAATTGTAAAATGGTCTTATCTATTGGCGATTTCGTTCCAATTCACATTCCAAGTAATATTCGGCATGCTAATTACATTGCCGGTTACCAAATTGCATTATCTCTTATAGTTTCCGAGATATGGACTATCGATAATTTACACCTTAGGCTCTGCTTCTAACTTGGGCCCAAATTGTAAAATGGTCTTATCTATTGGCGATTTCGTTCCAATTCACATTCCAAGTAATATTCGGCATGCTAATTACATTGCCGGTTGCGAAATTGCATTATCTCTTATAGTTTCCGAGATATGGACTATCGATAATTTACACCTTAGGCTCTGCTTCTAACTTGGGCCCAAATTGTAAAATGGTCTTATCTATTGGCGATTTCGTTCCAATTCACATTCCAAGTAATATTCGGCATGCTAATTACATTGCCGGTTGCCAAATTGCATTATCTCTTATAGTTTCCGAGATATGGACTATCGATAATTTACACCTTAGGCTCTGCTTCTAACTTGGGCCCAAATTGTAAAATGGTCTTACCTATTGGCGATTCCGTTCCAATTCACATTCCAAGTAATATTCGGCATGCTAATTACATTGCCGGTTGCCAAATTGCATTATTTCTTATAGTTTCCGAGATATGGACTATCGATAATTTACACCTTAGGCTCTGCTTCTAACTTGGGCCCAAATTGTAAAATGGTCTTATCTATTGGCGATTTCGTTCCAATTCACATTCCAAGTAATATTCGGCATGCTAATTACATTGCCGGTTGCCAAATTGCATTATCTCTTATAGTTTCCGAGATATGGACTATCGATAATTTACACCTTAGGCTCTGCTTCTAACTTGGGCCCAAATGGTAAAATGGTCTTATCTATTGGCGATTTCGTCCCAATTTACATTCCAAGTGATATTCGGCATGCTAATTACATTGCCGGTTGCGAAATTGCATTATCTCTTATAGTTTCCGAGATATGGACTATCGATAATTTACACCTTAGGCTCTGCTTCTAACTTGGGCCCAAATTGTAAAATGGTCTTATCTATTGGCGATTTCGTTCCAATTCACATTCCAAGTAATATTGGGCATGCTAATTACATTGCCGGTTGCCAAATTGCATTATCTCTTATAGTTTCCGAGATATGGACTATCGATAATTTACACCATAGGCTCTGCTTCTAACTTGGGCCCAAATTGTAAAATGGTCTTATCTATTGGCGATTTCGTTCCAATTCACATTCCAAGTTATATTCGGCATGCTAATTACATTGCCGGTTGCCAAATTGCATTATCTCTTATAGTTTCCGAGATATGGACTATCGATAATTTACACCTTAGGCTCTGCTTCTAACTTGGGCCCAAATTGTAAAATGGTCTTATCTATTGGCGATTTCGTTCCAATTCACATTCCAAGTAATATTCGGCATGCTAATTACATTGCCGGTTGCCAAATTGCATTATCTCTTATAGTTTCCGAGATATGGACTATCGATAATTTACACCTTAGGCTCTGCTTCTAACTTGGGCCCAAATTGTAAAATGGTCTTATCTATTGGCGATTTCGTTCCAATTCACATTCCAAGTAATATTCGGCATGCTAATTACATTGCCGGTTGCCAAATTGCATTATCTCTTATAGTTTCCGAGATATGGACTATCGATAATTTACACCATAGGCTCTGCTTCTAACTTGGGCCCAAATTGTAAAATGGTCTTATCTATTGGCGATTTCGTTCCAATTCACATTCCAAGTTATATTCGGCATGCTAATTACATTGCCGGTTGCCAAATTGCATTATCTCTTATAGTTTCCGAGATATGGACTATCGATAATTTACACCTTAGGCTCTGCTTCTAACTTGGGCCCAAATTGTAAAATGGTCTTATCTATTGGCGATTTCGTTCCAATTCACATTCCAAGTAATATTCGGCATGCTAATTACATTGCCGGTTGCCAAATTGCATTATCTCTTATAGTTTCCGAGATATGGACTATCGATAATTTACACCTTAGGCTCTGCTTCTAACTTGGGCCCAAATTGTAAAATGGTCTTATCTATTGGCGATTTCGTTCCAATTCACATTCCAAGTAATATTCGGCATGCTAATTACATTGCCGGTTGCCAAATTGCATTATCTCTTATAGTTTCCGAGATATGGACTATCGATAATTTACACCTTAGGCTCTGCTTCTAACTTGGGCCCAAATTGTAAAATGGTCTTATCTATTGGCGATTTCGTTCCAATTCACATTCCAAGTAATATTCGGCATGCTAATTACATTGCCGGTTGCCAAATTGCATTATCTCTTATAGTTTCCGAGATATGGACTATCGATAATTTACACCTTAGGCTCTGCTTCTAACTTGGGCCCAAATTGTAAAATGGTCTTATCTATTGGCGATTTCGTCCCAATTCACATTCCAAGTGATATTCGGCATGCTAATTACATTGCCGGTTGCGAAATTGCATTATCTCTTATAGTTTCCGAGATATGGACTATCGATAATTTACACCTTAGGCTCTGCTTCTAACTTGGGCCCAAATTGTAAAATGGTCTTATCTATTGGCGATTTCGTTCCAATTCACATTCCAAGTAATATTCGGCATGCTAATTACATTGCCGGTTGCCAAATTGCATTATCTCTTATAGTTTCCGAGATATGGACTATCGATAATTTACACCTTAGGCTCTGCTTCTAACTTGGGCCCAAATTGTAAAATGGTCTTATCTATTGGCGATTTCGTTCCAATTCACATTCCAAGTAATATTCGGCATGCTAATTACATTGCCGGTTGCCAAATTGCATTATCTCTTATAGTTTCCGAGATATGGACTATCGATAATTTACACCTTAGGCTCTGCTTCTAACTTGGGCCCAAATTGTAAAATGGTCTTATCAATTGGCGATTTCGTTCCAATTCACATTCCAAGTAATATTCGGCATGCTAATTACATTGCCGGTTGCCAAATTGCATTATCTCTTATAGTTTCCGAGATATGGACTATCGATAATTTACACCTTAGGCTCTGCTTCTAACTTGGGCCCAAATTGTAAAATGGTCTTATCTATTGGCGATTTCGTTCCAATTCACATTCCAAGTAATATTCGGCATGCTAATTACATTGCCGGTTGCCAAATTGCATTATCTCTTATAGTTTCCGAGATATGGACTATCGATAATTTACACCTTAGGCTCTGCTTCTAACTTGGGCCCAAATTGTAAAATGGTCTTATCTATTGGCGATTTCGTTCCAATTCACACTCCAAGTAATATTCGGCATGCTAATTACATTGAAGGTTGCGAAATTGCATTATCTCTTATAGTTTCCGAAATATGGACTATCGATAATTTACACCTTAGGCTCTGCTTCTAACTTGGGCCCAAATTGTAAAATGGTCTTATCTATTGGCGATTTCGTTCCAATTCACATTCCAAGTAATATTCGGCATGCTAATTACATTGCCGGTTACCAAATTGCATTATCTCTTATAGTTTCCGAGATATGGACTATCGATAATTTACACCTTAGGCTCTGCTTCTAACTTGGGCCCAAATTGTAAAATGGTCTTATCTATTGGCGATTTCGTTCCAATTCACATTCCAAGTAATATTCGGCATGCTAATTACATTGCCGGTTGCGAAATTGCATTATCTCTTATAGTTTCCGAGATATGGACTATCGATAATTTACACCTTAGGCTCTGCTTCTAACTTGGGCCCAAATTGTAAAATGGTCTTATCTATTGGCGATTTCGTTCCAATTCACATTCCAAGTAATATTCGGCATGCTAATTACATTGCCTTTTGCCAAATTGCATTATCTCTTATAGTTTCCGAGATATGGACTATCGATAATTTACACCTTAGGCTCTGCTTCTAACTTGGGCCCAAATTGTAAAATGGTCTTACCTATTGGCGATTCCGTTCCAATTCACATTCCAAGTAATATTCGGCATGCTAATTACATTGCCGGTTGCCAAATTGCATTATCTCTTATAGTTTCCGAGATATGGACTATCGATAATTTACACCTTAGGCTCTGCTTCTAACTTGGGCCCAAATTGTAAAATGGTCTTATCTATTGGCGATTTAATTGCAATTCACATTCCAAGTAATATTCGGCATGCTAATTACATTGCTGGTTGCCAAATTGCATTATCTCTTATAGTTTCCGAGATATGGACTATCGATAATTTACACCTTAGTCTCTGCTTCTAACTTGGGCCCAAATTGTAAAATGGTCTTATCTATTGGCGATTTCGTTCCAATTCACATTCCAAGTAATATTCGGCATGCTAATTACATTGCCGGTTACCAAATTGCATTATCTCTTATAGTTTCCGAGATATGGACTATCGATAATTTACACCTTAGGCTCTGCTTCTAACTTGGGCCCAAATTGTAAAATGGTCTTATCTATTGGCGATTTCGTTCCAATTCACATTCCAAGTAATATTCGGCATGCTAATTACATTGCCGGTTGCGAAATTGCATTATCTCTTATAGTTTCCGAGATATGGACTATCGATAATTTACACCTTAGGCTCTGCTTCTAACTTGGGCCCAAATTGTAAAATGGTCTTATCTATTGGCGATTTCGTTCCAATTCACATTCCAAGTAATATTCGGCATGCTAATTACATTGCCGGTTGCCAAATTGCATTATCTCTTATAGTTTCCGAGATATGGACTATCGATAATTTACACCTTAGGCTCTGCTTCTAACTTGGGCCCAAATTGTAAAATGGTCTTACCTATTGGCGATTCCGTTCCAATTCACATTCCAAGTAATATTCGGCATGCTAATTACATTGCCGGTTGCCAAATTGCATTATTTCTTATAGTTTCCGAGATATGGACTATCGATAATTTACACCTTAGGCTCTGCTTCTAACTTGGGCCCAAATTGTAAAATGGTCTTATCTATTGGCGATTTCGTTCCAATTCACATTCCAAGTAATATTCGGCATGCTAATTACATTGCCGGTTGCCAAATTGCATTATCTCTTATAGTTTCCGAGATATGGACTATCGATAATTTACACCTTAGGCTCTGCTTCTAACTTGGGCCCAAATGGTAAAATGGTCTTATCTATTGGCGATTTCGTCCCAATTTACATTCCAAGTGATATTCGGCATGCTAATTACATTGCCGGTTGCGAAATTGCATTATCTCTTATAGTTTCCGAGATATGGACTATCGATAATTTACACCTTAGGCTCTGCTTCTAACTTGGGCCCAAATTGTAAAATGGTCTTATCTATTGGCGATTTCGTTCCAATTCACATTCCAAGTAATATTGGGCATGCTAATTACATTGCCGGTTGCCAAATTGCATTATCTCTTATAGTTTCCGAGATATGGACTATCGATAATTTACACCATAGGCTCTGCTTCTAACTTGGGCCCAAATTGTAAAATGGTCTTATCTATTGGCGATTTCGTTCCAATTCACATTCCAAGTTATATTCGGCATGCTAATTACATTGCCGGTTGCCAAATTGCATTATCTCTTATAGTTTCCGAGATATGGACTATCGATAATTTACACCTTAGGCTCTGCTTCTAACTTGGGCCCAAATTGTAAAATGGTCTTATCTATTGGCGATTTCGTTCCAATTCACATTCCAAGTAATATTCGGCATGCTAATTACATTGCCGGTTGCCAAATTGCATTATCTCTTATAGTTTCCGAGATATGGACTATCGATAATTTACACCTTAGGCTCTGCTTCTAACTTGGGCCCAAATTGTAAAATGGTCTTATCTATTGGCGATTTCGTTCCAATTCACATTCCAAGTAATATTCGGCATGCTAATTACATTGCCGGTTGCCAAATTGCATTATCTCTTATAGTTTCCGAGATATGGACTATCGATAATTTACACCATAGGCTCTGCTTCTAACTTGGGCCCAAATTGTAAAATGGTCTTATCTATTGGCGATTTCGTTCCAATTCACATTCCAAGTTATATTCGGCATGCTAATTACATTGCCGGTTGCCAAATTGCATTATCTCTTATAGTTTCCGAGATATGGACTATCGATAATTTACACCTTAGGCTCTGCTTCTAACTTGGGCCCAAATTGTAAAATGGTCTTATCTATTGGCGATTTCGTTCCAATTCACATTCCAAGTAATATTCGGCATGCTAATTACATTGCCGGTTGCCAAATTGCATTATCTCTTATAGTTTCCGAGATATGGACTATCGATAATATACACCTTAGGCTCTGCTTCTAACTTGGGCCCAAATTGTAAAATGGTCTTATCTATTGGCGATTTCGTTCCAATTCACATTCCAAGTAATATTCGGCATGCTAATTACATTGCCGGTTGCCAAATTGCATTATCTCTTATAGTTTCCGAGATATGGACTATCGATAATTTACACCTTAGGCTCTGCTTCTAACTTGGGCCCAAATTGTAAAATGGTCTTATCTATTGGCGATTTCGTTCCAATTCACATTCCAAGTAATATTCGGCATGCTAATTACATTGCCGGTTGCCAAATTGCATTATCTCTTATAGTTTCCGAGATATGGACTATCGATAATTTACACCTTAGGCTCTGCTTCTAACTTGGGCCCAAATTGTAAAATGGTCTTATCTATTGGCGATTTCGTCCCAATTCACATTCCAAGTGATATTCGGCATGCTAATTACATTGCCGGTTGCGAAATTGCATTATCTCTTATAGTTTCCGAGATATGGACTATCGATAATTTACACCTTAGGCTCTGCTTCTAACTTGGGCCCAAATTGTAAAATGGTCTTATCTATTGGCGATTTCGTTCCAATTCACATTCCAAGTAATATTCGGCATGCTAATTACATTGCCGGTTGCCAAATTGCATTATCTCTTATAGTTTCCGAGATATGGACTATCGATAATTTACACCTTAGGCTCTGCTTCTAACTTGGGCCCAAATTGTAAAATGGTCTTATCTATTGGCGATTTCGTTCCAATTCACATTCCAAGTAATATTCGGCATGCTAATTACATTGCCGGTTGCCAAATTGCATTATCTCTTATAGTTTCCGAGATATGGACTATCGATAATTTACACCTTAGGCTCTGCTTCTAACTTGGGCCCAAATTGTAAAATGGTCTTATCAATTGGCGATTTCGTTCCAATTCACATTCCAAGTAATATTCGGCATGCTAATTACATTGCCGGTTGCCAAATTGCATTATCTCTTATAGTTTCCGAGATATGGACTATCGATAATTTACACCTTAGGCTCTGCTTCTAACTTGGGCCCAAATTGTAAAATGGTCTTATCTATTGGCGATTTCGTTCCAATTCACATTCCAAGTAATATTCGGCATGCTAATTACATTGCCGGTTGCCAAATTGCATTATCTCTTATAGTTTCCGAGATATGGACTATCGATAATTTACACCTTAGGCTCTGCTTCTAACTTGGGCCCAAATTGTAAAATGGTCTTATCTATTGGCGATTTCGTTCCAATTCACACTCCAAGTAATATTCGGCATGCTAATTACATTGAAGGTTGCGAAATTGCATTATCTCTTATAGTTTCCGAAATATGGACTATCGATAATTTACACCTTAGGCTCTGCTTCTAACTTGGGCCCAAATTGTAAAATGGTCTTATCTATTGGCGATATCGTTCCAATTCACATTCCAAGTAATATTCGGCATGCTAATTACATTGCCAGTTGCCAAATTGCATTATCTCTTATAGTTTCCGAGATATGGACTATCGATAATTTACACCTTAGGCTCTGCTTCTAACTTGGGCCCAAATTGTAAAATGGCCTTATCTATTGGCGATTTCGTTCCAATTCACATTCCAAGTAATATTCGGCATGCTAATTACATTGCCGGTTGCCAAATTGCATTATCTCTTATAGTTTCCGAGATATGGACTATCGAAAATTTACACCTTAGGCTCTGCTTCTAACTTGGGCCCAAATTGTAAAATGGTCTTATCTATTGGCGATTTCGTTCCAATTCACATTCCAAGTAATATTCGGCATGCTAATTACATTGCCGGTTGCCAAATTGCATTATCTCTTATAGTTTCCGAGATATGGACTATCGATAATTTACACCTTAGGCTCTGCTTCTAACTTGGGCCCAAATTGTAAAATGGTCTTATCTATTGGCGATTTCGTTCCAATTCACACTCCAAGTAATATTCGGCATGCTAATTACATTGAAGGTTGCGAAATTGCATTATCTCTTATAGTTTCCGAAATATGGACTATCGATAATTTACACCTTAGGCTCTGCTTCTAACTTGGGCCCAAATTGTAAAATGGTCTTATCTATTGGCGATTTCGTTCCAATTCACATTCCAAGTAATATTCGGCATGCTAATTACATTGCCGGTTGCCAAATTGCATTATCTCTTATAGTTTCCGAGATATGGACTATCGATAATTTACACCTTAGGCTCTGCTTCTAACTTGGGCCCAAATTGTAAAATGGTCTTATCTATTGGCGATTTCGTTCCAATTCACATTCCAAGTAATATTCGGCATGCTAATTACATTGCCGGTTGCCAAATTGCATTATCTCTTATAGTTTCCGAGATATGGACTATTGATAATTTACACCTTAGGCTCTGCTTCTAACTTGGGCCCAAATTGTAAAATGGTCTTATCTATTGGCGATTTCGTTCCAATTCACAATCCAAGTAATATTCGGCATGCTAATTACATTGCCGGTTGCCAAATTGCATTATCTCTTATAGTTTCCGAGATATGGACTATCGATAATTTACACCTTAGGCTCTGCTTCTAACTTGGGCCCAAATTGTAAAATGGTCCTATCTATTGGCGATTTCGTTCCAATTCACATTCCAAGTAATATTCGGCATGCTAATTACATTGCCGGTTGCCAAATTGCATTATCTCTTATAGTTTCCGAGATATGGACTATCGATAATTTACACCTTAGGCTCTGCTTCTAACTTGGGCCCAAATTGTAAAATGGTCTTATCTATTGGCGATTTAGTTGCAATTCACATTCCAAGTAATATTCGGCATGCTAATTAAATTGCCGGTTGCCAAATTGCATTATCTCTTATAGTTTCCGAGATATGGACTATCGATAATTTACACCTTAGGCTCTGCTTCTAACTTGGGCCCAAATTGTAAAATGGTCTTATCTATTGGCGATTTCGTTCCAATTCACATTCCAAGTAATATTCGGCATGCTAATTACATTGCCGGTTGCCAAATTGCATTATCTCTTATAGTTTCCGAGATATGGACTATCGATAATTTACACCTTAGGCTCTGCTTCTAACTTGGGCCCAAATTGTAAAATGGTCTTATCTATTGGCGATTTCGTTCCAATTCACATTCCAAGTAATATTCGGCTGCTAATTACATTGCCGGTTGCCAAATTGCATTATCTCTTATAGTTTCCGAGATATGGACTATCGATAATTTACACCTTAGGCTCTGCTTCTAACTTGGGACCAAATTGTAAAATGGTCTTATCTATTGGCGATTTCGTTCCAATTCACATTCCAAGTAATATTCGGCATGCTAATTACATTGCCGGTTGCCAAATTGCATTATCTCTTATAGTTTCCGAGATATGGACTATCGATAATTTACACCTTAGGCTCTGCTTCTAACTTGGGCCCAAATTGTAAAATGGTCTTATCTATTGGCGATTTAGTTGCAATTCACATTCCAAGTAATATTCGGCATGCTAATTACATTGCCGGTTGCCAAATTGCATTATCTCTTATAGTTTCCGAGATATGGACTATCGATAATTTACACCTTAGGCTCTGCTTCTAACTTGGGCCCAAATTGTAAAATGGTCTTATCTATTGGCGATTTCGTTCCAATTCACATTCCAAGTAATATTCGGCATGCTAATTACATTGCCGGTTGCCAAATTGCATTATCTCTTATAGTTTCCGAGATAAGGACTATCGATAATTTACACCTTAGGCTCTGCTTCTAACTTCTGCCCAAATTGTAAAATGGTCTTATCTATTGGCGATTTCGTTCCAATTCACATTCCAAGTAATATTCGGCTGCTAATTACATTGCCGGTTGCCAAATTGCATTATCTCTTATAGTTTCCGAGATATGGACTATCGATAATTTACACCTTAGGCTCTGCTTCTAACTTGGGCCCAAATTGTAAAATGGTCTTATCTATTGGCGATTTCGTTCCAATTCACACTCCAAGTAATATTCGGCATGCTAATTACATTGCCGGTTGCGAAATTGCATTATCTCTTATAGTTTCCGAAATATGGACTATCGATAATTTACACCTTAGGCTCTGCTTCTAACTTGGGCCCAAATTGTAAAATGGCCTTATCTATTGGCGATTTCGTTCCAATTCACATTCCAAGTAATATTCGGCATGCTAATTACATTGCCGGTTGCCAAATTGCATTATCTCTTATAGTTTCCGAGATATGGACTATCGATAATTTACACCTTAGGCTCTGCTTCTAACTTGGGCCCAAATTGTAAAATGGTCTTATCTATTGGCGATTTCGTTCCAATTCACATTCCAAGTAATATTCGGCATGCTAATTACATTGCCGGTTGCCAAATTGCATTATCTCTTATAGTTTCCGAGATATGGACTATCGATAATTTACACCTTAGGCTCTGCTTCTAACTTGGGCCCAAATTGTAAAATGGTCTTATCTATTGGCGATTTCGTTCCAATTCACATTCCAAGTAATATTCGGCATGCTAATTACATTGCCGGTTGCCAAATTGCATTATCTCTTATAGTTTCCGAGATATGGACTATCGATAATTTACACCTTAGGCTCTGCTTCTAACTTGGGCCCAAATTGTAAAATGGTCTTATCTATTGGCGATTTAGTTGCAATTCACATTCCAAGTAATATTCGGCATGCTAATTACATTGCCGGTTGCCAAATTGCATTATCTCTTATAGTTTCCGAGATATGGACTATCGATAATTTACACCTTAGGCTCTGCTTCTAACTTGGGCCCAAATTGTAAAATGGTCTTATCTATTGGCGATTTCGTTCCAATTCACATTCCAAGTAATATTTGGCATGCTAATTACATTGCCGGTTGCCAAATTACATTATCTCTTATAGTTTCCGAGATATGGACTATCGATAATTTACACCTTAGTATCTGCTTCTAACTTGGGCCCAAATTGTAAAATGGTCTTATCTATTGGCGATTTCGTTCCAATTCACATTCCAAGTAATATTCGGCATGCTAATTACATTGCCGGTTGCCAAATTGCATTATCTCTTATAGTTTCCGAGATATGGACTATCGATAATTTACACCTTAGGCTCTGCTTCTAACTTGGGCCCAAATTGTAAAATGGTCTTATCTATTGGCGATTTCGTTCCAATTCACACTCCAAGTAATATTCGGCATGCTAATTACATTGCCGGTTGCGAAATTGCATTATCTCTTATAGTTTCCGAGATATGGACTATCGATAATTTACACCTTAGGCTCTGCTTCTAACTTGGGCCCAAATTGTAAAATGGTCTTATCTATTGGCGATTTCGTTCCAATTCACATTCCAAGTAATATTCTTCATGCTAATTACATTGCCGGTTGCCAAATTGCATTATCTCTTATAGTTTCCGAGATATAGACTATCGATAATTTACACCTTAGGCTCTGCTTCTAACTTGGGCCCAAATTGTAAAATGGTCTTATCTATTGGCGATTTCGTTCCAATTCACATTCCAAGTAATATTCGGCATGCTAATTACATTGCCGGTTGCCAAATTGCATTATCTCTTATAGTTTCCGAGATATGGACTATCGATAATTTACACCTTAGGCTCTGCTTCTAACTTGGGCCCAAATGGTAAAATGGTCTTATCTATTGGCGATTTCGCCCCAATTCACATTCCAAGTGATATTCGGCATGCTAATTACATTGCCGGTTGCGAAATTGCATTATCTCTTATAGTTTCCGAGATATGGACTATCAATAATTTACACCTTAGGCTCTGCTTCTAACTTGGGCCCAAATTGTAAAATGGTCTTATCTATTGGCGATTTCGTTCCAATTCACATTCCAAGTAATATTCGGCATGCTAATTACATTGTCGGTTGCCAAATTGCATTATCTCTTATAGTTTCCGAGATATGGACTATCGATAATTTACACCTTAGGCTCTGCTTCTAACTTGGGCCCAAATTGTAAAATGGTCTTATCTATTGGCGATTTCGTTCCAATTCACATTCCAAGTAATATTCGGCATGCTAATTACATTGCCGGTTGCCAAATTGCATTATCTCTTATAGTTTCCGAGATATGGACTATCGATAATTTACACCTTAGGCTCTGCTTCTAACTTGGGCCCAAATTGTAAAATGGTCTTATCTATTGGCGATTTCGTTCCAATTCACATTCCAAGTAATATTCGGCATGCTAATTACATTGCCGGTTGCCAAATTGCATTATCTCTTATAGTTTCCGAGATATGGACTATCAATAATTTACACCTTAGGCTCTGCTTCTAACTTGGGCCCAAATTGTAAAATGGTCTTATCTATTGGCGATTTCGTTCCAATTCACATTCCAAGTAATATTCGGCATGCTAATTACATTGCCGGTTGCCAAATTGCATTATCTCTTATAGTTTCCGAGATATGGACTATCGATAATTTACACCTTAGGCTCTGCTTCTAACTTGGGCCCAAATTGTAAAATGGTCTTATCTATTGGCGATTTCGTTCCAACTCACATTCCAAGTAATATTCGGCATGCTAATTACATTGCCGGTTGCCAAATTGCATTAACTCTTATAGTTTCCGAGATATGGACTATCGATAATTTACACCTTAGGCTCTGCTTCTAACTTGGGCCCAAATTGTAAAATGGTCTTATCTATTGGCGATTTCGTTCCAATTCACATTCCAAGTAATATTCGGCATGCTAATTACATTGCCGGTTGCCAAATTGCATTATCTCTTATAGTTTCCGAGATATGGACTATCGATAATTTACACCATAGGCTCTGCTTCTAACTTGGGCCCAAATTGTAAAATGGTCTTATCTATTGGCGCCTTCGTTCCAATTCACATTCCAAGTAATATTCGGCATGCTAATTACATTGCCGGTTGCCAAATTGCATTATCTCTTATAGTTTCCGAGATATGGACTATCGATAATTTACACCTCAGGCTCTGCTTCTAACTTGGGCCCAAATTGTAAAATGGTCTTATCTATTGGCGATTTCGTTCCAATTCACATTCCAAGTAATATTCGGCATGCTAATTACATTGCCGGTTGCCAAATTGAATTATCTCTTATAGTTTCCGAGATATGGACTATCGATAATTTACACCTTAGGCTCTGCTTCTAACTTGGGCCCAAATTGTAAAATGGTCTTATCTATTGGCGATTTCGTTCCAATTCACATTCCAAGTAATATTCGGCATGCTAATTACATTGCCGGTTGCCAAATTGCATTATCTCTTATAGTTTCCGAGATATAGACTATCGATAATTTACACCTTAGGCTCTGCTTCTAACTTGGGCCCAAATTGTAAAATGGTCTTATCTATTGGCGATTTCGTTCCAATTCACATTCCAAGTAATATTCGGCATCCTAATTACATTGCCGGTTGCCAAATTGCATTATCTCTTATAGTTTCCGAGATATGGACTATCAATAATTTACACCTCAGGCTCTGCTTCTAACTTGGGCCCAAATTGTAAAATGGTCTTATCTATTGGCGATTTCGTTCCAATTCACATTCCAAGTAATATTCGGCATGCTAATTACATTGCCGGTTGCCAAATTGAATTATCTCTTATAGTTTCCGAGATATGGACTATCGATAATTTACACCTTAGGCTCTGCTTCTAACTTGGGCCCAAATTGTAAAATGGTCTTACCTATTGGCGATTTCGTTCCAATTCACATTCCAAGTAATATTCGGCATGCTAATTACATTGCCGTTTGCCAAATTGCATTATCTCTTATAGTTTCCGAGATATGGACTATCGATAATTTACACCTTAGGCTCTGCTTCTAACTTGGGCCCAAATTGTAAAATGGCCTTATCTATTGGCGATTTCGTTCCAATTCACATTCCAAGTAATATTCGGCATGCTAATTACATTGCCGGTTGCCAAATTGCATTATCTCTTATAGTTTCCGAGATATGGACTATCGATAATTTACACCTTAGGCTCTGCTTCTAACTTGGGCCCAAATTGTAAAATGGTCTTATCTATTGGCGATTTCGTTCCAATTCACATTCCAAGTAATATTCGGCATGCTAATTACATTGCCGGTTGCCAAATTGCATTATCTCTTATAGTTTCCGAGATATGGACTATCAATAATTTACACCTTAGGCTCTGCTTCTAACTTGGGCCCAAATTGTAAAATGGCCTTATCTATTGGCGATTTCGTCCCAATTCACATTCCGAGTAATATTCGGCATGCTAATTACATTGCCGGTTGCGAAATTGCATTATCTCTTATAGTTTCAGAGATATGGACTATCGATAATTTACACCTTAGGCTCTGCTTCTAACTTGGGCCCAAATTGTAAAATGGTCTTATCTATTGGCAATTTCGTTCCAATTCACATTCCAAGTAATATTCGGCATGCTAATTACATTGCCGGTTGCCAAATTGCATTATCTCTTATAGTTTCCGAGATATGGACTATCGATAATTTACACCTTAGGCTCTGCTTCTATCTTGGGCCCAAATTGTAAAATGGTCTTATCTATTGGCGATTTCGTTCCAATTCACATTCCAAGTAATATTCGGCATGCTAATTACATTGCCGGTTGCCAAATTGCATTAACTCTTATAGTTTCCGAGATATGGACTATCGATAATTTACACCTTAGGCTCTGCTTCTAACTTGGGCCCAAATTGTAAAATGGTCTTATCTATTGGCGATTTCGTTCCAATTCACATTCCAAGTAATATTCGGCATGCTAATTACATTGCCGGTTGCCAAATTGCATTATCTCTTATAGTTTCCGAGATATGGACTATCGATAATTTACACCATAGGCTCTGCTTCTAACTTGGACCCAAATTGTAAAATGGTCTTATCTATTGGCGATTTCGTTCCAATTCACATTCCAAGTAATATTCGGCATGCTAATTACATTGCCGGTTGCCAAATTGCATTATCTCTTATAGTTTCCGAGATATGGACTATCGATAATTTACACCTCAGGCTCTGCTTCTAACTTGGGCCCAAATTGTAAAATGGTCTTATCTATTGGCGATTTCGTTCCAATTCACATTCCAAGTAATATTCGGCATGCTAATTACATTGCCGGTTGCCAAATTGAATTATCTCTTATAGTTTCCGAGATATGGACTATCGATAATTTACACCTTAGGCTCTGCTTCTAACTTGGGCGCAAATTGTAAAATGGTCTTATCTATTGGCGATTTCGTTCCAATTCACATTCCAAGTAATATTCGGCATGCTAATTACATTGCCGGTTGCCAAATTGCATTATCTCTTATAGTTTCCGAGATATGGACTATCGATAATTTACACCTTAGGCTCTGCTTCTAACTTGGGCCCAAATTGTAAAATGGTTTTATCTATTGGCGATTTCGTTCCAATTCACATTCCAAGTAATATTCGGCATGCTAATTACATTGCCGGTTGCCAAATTGCATTATCTCTTATAGTTTCCGAGATATGGACTATCGATAATTTACACCTCAGGCTCTGCTTCCAACTTGGGCCCAAATTGTAAAATGACCTTATCTATTGGCGATTTCGTCCCAATTCACATTCCGAGTAATATTCGGCATGCTAATTACATTGCCGGTTGCGAAATTGCATTATCTCTTATAGTTTCAGAGATATGGACTATCGATAATTTACACCTTAGGCTCTGCTTCTAACTTGGGCCCAAATTGTAAAATGGTCTTATCTATTGGCGATTTCGTTCCAATTCACATTCCAAGTAATATTCGGCATGCTAATTACATTGCCGGTTGCCAAATTGCATTATCTCTTATAGTTTCCGAGATATGGACTATCAATAATTTACACCTTAGGCTCTGCTTCTAACTTGGGCCCAAATTGTAAAATGACCTTATCTATTGGCGATTTCGTCCCAATTCACATTCCGAGTAATATTCGGCATGCTAATTACATTGCCGGTTGCGAAATTGCATTATCTCTTATAGTTTCAGAGATATGGACTATCGATAATTTACACCTTAGGCTCTGCTTCTAACTTGGGCCCAAATTGTAAAATGGTCTTATCTATTGGCAATTTCGTTCCAATTCACATTCCAAGTAATATTCGGCATGCTAATTACATTGCCGGTTGCCAAATTGCATTATCTCTTATAGTTTCCGAGATATGGACTATCGATAATTTACACCTTAGGCTCTGCTTCTAACTTGGGCCCAAATTGTAAAATGGTCTTATCTATTGGCGATTTCGTTCCAATTCACATTCCAAGTAATATTCGGCATGCTAATTACATTGCCGGTTGCCAAATTGCATTAACTCTTATAGTTTCCGAGATATGGACTATCGATAATTTACACCTTAGGCTCTGCTTCTAACTTGGGCCCAAATTGTAAAATGGTCTTATCTATTGGCGATTTCGTTCCAATTCACATTCCAAGTAATATTCGGCATGCTAATTACATTGCCGGTTGCCAAATTGCATTATCTCTTATAGTTTCCGAGATATGGACTATCGATAATTTACACCATAGGCTCTGCTTCTCACTTGGACCCAAATTGTAAAATGGTCTTATCTATTGGCGATTTCGTTCCAATTCACATTCCAAGTAATATTCGGCATGCTAATTACATTGCCGGTTGCCAAATTGCATTATCTCTTATAGTTTCCGAGATATGGACTATCGATAATTTACACCTCAGGCTCTGCTTCTAACTTGGGCCCAAATTGTAAAATGGTCTTATCTATTGGCGATTTCGTTCCAATTCACATTCCAAGTAATATTCGGCATGCTAATTACATTGCCGGTTGCCAAATTGAATTATCTCTTATAGTTTCCGAGATATGGACTATCGATAATTTACACCTTAGGCTCTGCTTCTAACTTGGGCCCAAATTGTAAAATGGTCTTATCTATTGGCGATTTCGTTCCAATTCACATTCCAAGTAATATTCGGCATGCTAATTACATTGCCGGTTGCCAAATTGCATTATCTCTTATAGTTTCCGAGATATGGACTATCGATAATTTACACCTTAGGCTCTGCTTCTAACTTGGGCCCAAATTGTAAAATGGTCTTATCTATTGGCGATTTCGTTCCAATTCACATTCCAAGTAATATTCGGCATGCTAATTACATTGCCGGTTGCCAAATTGCATTATCTCTTATAGTTTCCGAGATATGGACTATCGATAATTTACACCTCAGGCTCTGCTTCTAACTTGGGCCCAAATTGTAAAATGGTCTTATCTATTGGCGATTTCGTTCCAATTCACATTCCAAGTAATATTCGGCATGCTAATTACATTGCCGGTTGCCAAATTGCATTATCTCTTATAGTTTCCGAGATATGGACTATCGATAATTTACACCTCAGGCTCTGCTTCTAACTTGGGCCCAAATTGTAAAATGGTCTTATCTATTGGCGATTTCGTTCCAATTCACATTCCAAGTAATATTCGGCATGCTAATTACATTGCCGGTTGCCAAATTGAATTATCTTTTATAGTTTCCGAGATATAGACTATCGATAATTTACACCTTAGGCTCTGCTTCTAACTTGGGCCCAAATTGTAAAATGGTCTTACCTATTGGCGATTTCGTTCCAATTCACATTCCAAGTAATATTCGGCATGCTAATTACATTGCCGGTTGCCAAATTGCATTATCTCTTATAGTTTCCGAGATATGGACTATCGATAATTTACACCTCAGGCTCTGCTTCTAACTTGGGCCCAAATTGTAAAATGGTCTTATCTATTGGCGATTTCGTTCCAATTCACATTCCAAGTAATATTCGGCATGCTAATTACATTGCCGGTTGCCAAATTGAATTATCTTTTATAGTTTCCGAGATATAGACTATCGATAATTTACACCTTAGGCTCTGCTTCTAACTTGGGCCCAAATTGTAAAATGGTCTTATCTATTGGCGATTTCGTCCCAATTCACATTCCAAGTGATATTCGGCATGCTAATTACATTGCCGGTTGCGAAATTGCATTATCTCTTATAGTTTCCGAGATATGGATTATCGATAATTTACACCTTAGGCTCTGCTTCTAACTTGGGCCCAAATTGTAAAATGGTCTTATCTATTGGCGATTTCGTTCCAATTCACATTCCAAGTAATATTCGGCATGCTAATTACATTGCCGGTTGCCAAATTGCATTATCTCTTATAGTTTCCGAGATATGGACTATCGATAATTTACACCTTAGGCTCTGCTTCTAACTTGGGCCCAAATTGTAAAATGGTCTTATCTATTGGCGATTTCGTTCCAATTCACATTCCAAGTAATATTCGGCATGCTAATTACATTGCCGGTTGCCAAATTGAATTATCTCTTATAGTTTCCGAGATATGGACTATCGATAATTTACACCTTAGGCTCTGCTTCTAACTTGGGCCCAAATTGTAAAATGGTCTTATCTATTGGCGATTTCGTCCCAATTCACATTCCAAGTGATATTCGGCATGCTAATTACATTGCCGGTTGCGAAATTGCATTATCTCTTATAGTTTCCGAGATATGGATTATCGATAATTTACACCTTAGGCTCTGCTTCTAACTTGGGCCCAAATTGTAAAATGGTCTTATCTATTGGCGATTTCGTTCCAATTCACATTCCAAGTAATATTCGGCATGATAATTACATTGCCGGTTGCCAAATTGCATTATCTCTTATAGTTTCCGAGATATGGACTATCGATAATTTACACCTTAGGCTCTGCTTCTAACTTGGGCCCAAATTGTAAAATGGTCTTATCTATTGGCGATTTCGTCCCAATTCACATTCCAAGTGATATTCGGCATGCTAATTACATTGCCGGTTGCGAAATTGCATTATCTCTTATAGTTTCCGAGATATGGATTATCGATAATTTACACCTTTGGCTCTGCTTCTAACTTGGGCCCAAATTGTAAAATGGTCTTATCTATTGGCGATTTCGTTCCAATTCACATTCCAAGTAATATTCGGCATGCTAATTACATTGCCGGTTGCCAAATTGCATTATCTCTTATAGTTTCCGAGATATGGACTATCGATAATTTACACCTTAGGCTCTGCTTCTAACTTGGGCCCAAATTGTAAAATGGTCTTATCTATTGGCGATTTAGTTGCAATTCACATTCCAAGTAATATTCGGCATGCTAATTACATTGCCGGTTGCCAAATTGCATTATCTCTTATAGTTTCCGAGATATGGACTATCGATAATTTACACCTTAGGCTCTGCTTCTAACTTGGGTCCAAATTGTAAAATGGTCTTATCTATTGGCGATTTCGTTCCAATTCACATTCCAAGTAATATTCGGCATGCTAATTACATTGCCGGTTGCCAAATTGCATTATCTCTTATAGTTTCCGAGATATGGACTATCGATAATTTACACCTTAGGCTCTGCTTCTAACTTGGGCCCAAATTGTAAAATGGTCTTATCTATTGGCGATTTCGTTCCAATTCACATTCCAAGTAATATTCGGCATGCTAATTACATTGCCGGTTGCCAAATTGCATTATCTCTTATAGTTTCCGAGATATGGACTATCGATAATTTACACCTTAGGCTCTGCTTCTAACTTGGGCCCAAATTGTAATATGGTCTTATCTATTGGCGATTTAGTTGCAATTCACATTCCAAGTAATATTCGGCATGCTAATTACATTGCCGGTTGTCAAATTGCATTATCTCTTATAGTTTCCGAGATATGGACTATCGATAATTTACACCTTAGGCTCTGCTTCTAACTTGGGCCCAAATTGTAAAATGGCCTTATCTATTGGCGATTTCGTACCAATTCACATTCCAAGTAATATTCGGCATGCTAATTACATTGCCGGTTGCGAAATTGCATTATCTCTTATAGTTTCAGAGATATGGACTATCGATAATTTACACCTTAGGCTCTGCTTCTAACTTGGGCCCAAATTGTAAAATGGTCTTATCTATTGGCAATTTCGTTCCAATTCACATTCCAAGTAATATTCGGCATGCTAATTACATTGCCGGTTGCCAAATTGCATTATCTCTTATAGTTTCCGAGATATGGACTATCGATAATTTACACATTAGGCTCTGCTTCTAACTTGGGCCCAAATTGTAAAATGGTCTTATCTATTGGCGATTTCGTTCCAATTCACATTCCAAGTAATATTCGGCATGCTAATTACATTGCCGGTTGCCAAATTGCATTAACTCTTATAGTTTCCGAGATATGGACTATCGATAATTTACACCTTAGGCTCTGCTTCTAACTTGGGCCCAAATTGTAAAATGGTCTTATCTATTGGCGATTTCGTTCCAATTCACATTCCAAGTAATATTCGGCATGCTAATTACATTGCCGGTTGCCAAATTGCATTGTCTCTTATAGTTTCCGAGATATGGACTATCGATAATTTACACCATAGGCTCTGCTTCTAACTTGGGCCCAAATTGTAAAATGGTCTTATCTATTGGCGATTTCGTTCCAATTCACATTCCAAGTAATATTCGGCATGCTAATTACATTGCCGGTTGCCAAATTGCATTATCTCTTATAGTTTCCGAGATATGGACTATCGATAATTTACACCTTAGGCTCTGCTTCTAACTTGGGCCCAAATTGTAAAATGGTCTTATCTATTGGCGATTTCGTTCCAATTCACATTCCAAGTAATATTCGGCATGCTAATTACATTGCCGGTTGCCAAATTGCATTATCTCTTATAGTTTCCGAGATATGGACTATCGATAATTTACACCTCAGGCTCTGCTTCTAACTTGGGCCCAAATTGTAAAATGGTCTTATCTATTGGCGATTTCGTTCCAATTCACATTCCAAGTAATATTCGGCATGCTAATTACATTGCCGGTTGCCAAATTGAATTATCTCTTATAGTTTCCGAGATATGGACTATCGATAATTTACACCTTAGGCTCTGCTTCTAACTTGGGCCCAAATTGTAAAATGGTCTTACCTATTGGCGATTTCGTTCCAATTCACATTCCAAGTAATATTCGGCATGCTAATTACATTGCCGGTTGCCAAATTGCATTATCACTTATAGTTTCCGAGATATGGACTATCGATAATTTACACCTTAGGCTCTGCTTCTAACTTGGGCCCAAATTGTAAAATGGTCTTATCTATTGGCGATTTCGTTCCAATTCACATTCCAAGTAATATTCGGCATGCTAATTACATTGCCGGTTGCCAAATTGCATTATCTCTTATAGTTTCCGAGATATGGACTCTCGATAATTTACACCTTAGGCTCTGCTTCTAACTTGGGCCCAAATTGTAAAATGGTCTTATCTATTGGCGATTTCGTCCCAATTCACATTCCAAGTGATATTCGGCATGCTAATTACATTGCCGGTTGCGAAATTGCATTATCTCTTATAGTTTCCGAGATATGGATTATCGATAATTTACACCTTAGGCTCTGCTTCTAACTTGGGCCCAAATTGTAAAATGGTCTTATCTATTGGCGATTTAGTTGCAATTCACATTCCAAGTAATATTCGGCATGCTAATTACATTGCCGGTTGCCAAATTGCATTATCTCTTATAGTTTCCGAGATATAAACTATCGATAATTTACACCTTAGGCTCTGCTTCTAACTTGGGCCCAAATTGTAAAATGGTCTTATCTATTGGCGATTTCGTTCCAATTCACATTCCAAGTAATATTCGGCATGCTAATTACATTGCCGGTTGCCAAATTGCATTATCTCTTATAGTTTCCGAGATATGGACTATCGATAATTTACACCTTAGGCTCTGCTTCTAACTTGGGCCCAAATTGTAAAATGGTCTTATCTATTGGCGATTTCGTTCCAATTCACATTCCAAGTAATATTCGGCATGCTAATTACATTGCCGGTTGCGAAATTGCATTATCTCTTATAGTTTCCGAGATATGGACTATCGATAATTTACACCTTAGGCTCTGCTTCTAACTTGGGCCCAAATTGTAAAATGGTCTTATCTATTGGCGATTTCGTTCCAATTCACATTCCAAGTAATATTCGGCATGCTAATTACATTGCCGGTTGCCAAATTGCATTATCTCTTATAGTTTCCGAGATATGGACTATCGATAATTTACACCTTAGGCTCTGCTTCTAACTTGGGCCCAAATTGTAAAATGGTCTTACCTATTGGCGATTCCGTTCCAATTCACATTCCAAGTAATATTCGGCATGCTAATTACATTGCCGGTTGCCAAATTGCATTATCTCTTATAGTTTCCGAGATATGGACTATCGATAATTTACACCTTAGGTTCTGCTTCTAACTTGGGCCCAAATTGTAAAATGGTCTTATCTATTGGCGATTTCGTTCCAATTCACATTCCAAGTAATATTCGGCATGCTAATTACATTGCCGGTTGCCAAATTGCATTATCTCTTATAGTTTCCGAGATATGGACTATCGATAATTTACACCTTAGGCCCTGCTTCTAACTTGGGCCCAAATTGTAAAATGGTCTTATCTATTGGCGATTTCGTTCCAATTCACATTCCAAGTAATATTCGGCATGCTAATTACATTGCCGGTTGCCAAATTGAATTATCTCTTATAGTTTCCGAGATATGGACTATCGATAATTTACACCTTAGGCTCTGCTTCTAACTTGTGCCCAAATTGTAAAATGGTCTTATCTATTGGCGATTTCGTTCCAATTCACATTCCAAGTAATATTGGGCATGCTAATTACATTGCCGGTTGCCAAATTGCATTACCTCTTATAGTTTCCGAGATATGGACTATCGATAATTTACACCATAGGCTCTGCTTCTAACTTGGGCCCAAATTGTAAAATGGTCTTACCTATTGGCGATTTCGTTCCAATTCACATTCCAAGTAATATTCGGCATGCTAATTACATTGCCGGTTGCCAAATTGCATTATCTCTTATAGTTTCCGAGATATGGACTATCGACAATTTACACCTTAGGCTCTGCTTCTAACTTGGGCCCAAATTGTAAAATGGTCTTATCTATTGGCGATTTCGTTCCAATTCACATTCCAATTAATATTCGGCATGCTAATTACATTGCCGGTTGCCAAATTGCATTATCTCTTATAGTTTCCGAGATATGGACTATCGATAATTTACACCTTAGGCTCTGCTTCTAACTTGGGCCCAAATTGTAAAATGGTCTTATCTATTGGCGATTTCGTTCCAATTCACATTCCAAGTAATATTCGGCATGCTAATTACATTGCCGGTTGCCAAATTGCATTATCTCTTATAGTTTCCGAGATATGGACTATCGATAATTTACACCTTAGGCTCTGCTTCTAACTTGGGCCCAAATTGTAAAATGGTCTTACCTATTGGCGATTCCGTTCCAATTCACATTCCAAGTAATATTCGGCATGCTAATTACATTGCCGGTTGCCAAATTGCATTATCTCTTATAGTTTCCGAGATATGGACTATCGATAATTTACACCTTAGGTTCTGCTTCTAACTTGGGCCCAAATTGTAAAATGGTCTTATCTATTGGCGATTTCGTTCCAATTCACATTCCAAGTAATATTCGGCATGCTAATTACATTGCCGGTTGCCAAATTGCATTATCTCTTATAGTTTCCGAGATATGGACTATCGATAATTTACACCTTAGGCCCTGCTTCTAACTTGGGCCCAAATTGTAAAATGGTCTTATCTATTGGCGATTTCGTTCCAATTCACATTCCAAGTAATATTCGGCATGCTAATTACATTGCCGGTTGCCAAATTGAATTATCTCTTATAGTTTCCGAGATATGGACTATCGATAATTTACACCTTAGGCTCTGCTTCTAACTTGTGCCCAAATTGTAAAATGGTCTTATCTATTGGCGATTTCGTTCCAATTCACATTCCAAGTAATATTGGGCATGCTAATTACATTGCCGGTTGCCAAATTGCATTACCTCTTATAGTTTCCGAGATATGGACTATCGATAATTTACACCATAGGCTCTGCTTCTAACTTGGGCCCAAATTGTAAAATGGTCTTACCTATTGGCGATTTCGTTCCAATTCACATTCCAAGTAATATTCGGCATGCTAATTACATTGCCGGTTGCCAAATTGCATTATCTCTTATAGTTTCCGAGATATGGACTATCGACAATTTACACCTTAGGCTCTGCTTCTAACTTGGGCCCAAATTGTAAAATGGTCTTATCTATTGGCGATTTCGTTCCAATTCACATTCCAATTAATATTCGGCATGCTAATTACATTGCCGGTTGCCAAATTGCATTATCTCTTATAGTTTCCGAGATATGGACTATCGATAATTTACACCTTAGGCTCTGCTTCTAACTTGGGCCCAAATTGTAAAATGGTCTTATCTATTGGCGATTTCGTTCCAATTCACATTCCAAGTAATATTCGGCATGCTAATTACATTGCCGGTTGCCAAATTGCATTATCTCTTATAGTTTCCGAGATATGGACTATCGATAATTTACACCTTAGGCTCTGCTTCTAACTTGGGCCCAAATTGTAAAATGGTCTTATCTATTGGCGATTTCGTTCCAATTCACATTCCAAGTAATATTCGGCATGCTAATTACATTGCCGGTTGCCAAATTGCATTATCTATTATAGTTTCCGAGATATGGACTATCGATAATTTACACCTTAGGCTCTGCTTCTAACTTGGGCCCAAATTGTAAAATGGTCTTATCTATTGGCGATTTCGTTCCAATTCACATTCCAAGTAATATTCGGCATGCTAATTACATTGCCGGTTGCCAAATTGCATTATCTCTTATAGTTTCCGAGATATGGACTATCGATAATCTACACCTTAGGCTCTGCTTCTAACTTGGGCCCAAATTGTAAAATGGTCTTATCTATTGGCGATTTCGTTCCAATTCACATTCCAAGTAATATTCGGCATGCTAATTACATTGCCGGTTGCCAAATTGCATTATCTCTTATAGTTTCCGAGATATGGACTATCGATAATTTACACCTTAGGCTCTGCTTCTAACTTGGGCCCAAATTGTAAAATGGTCTTATCTATTGGCGAATTCGTCCCAATTCACATTCCAAGTGATATTCGGCATGCTAATTACATTGCCGGTTGCGAAATTGCATTATCTCTTATAGTTTCCGAGATATGGACTATCAATAATTTACACCTTAGGCTCTGCTTCTAACTTGGGCCCAAATTGTAAAATGGTCTTATCTATTGGCGATTTCGTTCCAATTCACATTCCAAGTAATATTCGGCATGCTAATTACATTGCCGGTTGCCAAATTGCATTATCTCTTATAGTTTCCGAGATATGGACTATCGATAATTTACACATTAGGCTCTGCTTCTAACTTGGGCCCAAATTGTAAAATGGTCTTATCTATTGGCGATTTCGTTCCAATTCACATTCCAAGTAATATTCGGCATGCTAATTACATTGCCGGTTGCCAAATTGCATTATCTCTTATAGTTTCCGAGATATGGACTATCGATAATTTACACCTTAGGCTCTGCTTCTAACTTGGGCCCAAATTGTAAAATGGTCTTATCTATTGGCGATTTCGTTCCAATTCACATTCCAAGTAATATTCGTCATGCTAATTACATTGCCGGTTGCCAAATTGCATTATCTCTTATAGTTTCCGAGATATGGACTATCGATAATTTACACCTTAGGCTCTGCTTCTAACTTGGGCCCAAATTGTAAAATGGTCTTATCTATTGGCGATTTCGTTCCAATTCACATTTCAAGTAATATTCGGCATGCTAATTACATTGCCGGTTGCCAAATTGCATTATCTCTTATAGTTTCCGAGATATGGACTATCGATAATTTACACCTTAGGCTCTGCTTCTAACTTGGGCCCAAATTGTAAAATGGTCTTATCTATTGGCGATTTCGTTCCAATTCACACTCCTAGTAATATTCGGCATGCTAATTACATTGCCGGTTGCGAAATTGCATTATCTCTTATAGTTTCCGAGATATGGACTATCAATAATTTACACCTTAGGCTCTGCTTCTAACTTGGGCCCAAATTGTAAAATGGTCTTATCTATTGGCGATTTCGTTCCAATTCACATTCCAAGTAATATTCGGCATGCTAATTACATTGCCGGTTGCCAAATTGCATTATCTCTTATAGTTTCCGAGATATGGACTATCGATAATTTACACCTTAGGCTCTGCTTCTAACTTGGGCCCAAATTGTAAAATGGCCTTATCTATTGGCGATTTCGTCCCAATTCACATTCCAAGTAATATTCGGCATGCTAATTACATTGCCGGTTGCGAAATTGCATTATCTCTTATAGTTTCAGAGATATGGACTATCGATAATTTACACCTTAGGCTCTGCTTCTAACTTGGGCCCAAATTGTAAAATGGTCTTATCTATTGGCGATTTCGTTCCAATTCACATTCCAAGTAATATTCGGCATGCTAATTACATTGCCGGTTGCCAAATTGCATTATCTCTTATAGTTTCCGAGATATGGACTATCGATAATTTACACCTTAGGCTCTGCTTCTAACTTGGGCCCAAATTGTAAAATGGTCTTATCTATTGGCGATTTCGTTCCAATTCACATTCCAAGTAATATTCGGCACGCTAATTACATTGCCGGTTGCCAAATTGAATTATCTCTTATAGTTTCCGAGATATGGACTATCGATAATTTACACCTTAGGCTCTGCTTCTAACTTGGGCCCAAATTGTAAAATGGTCTTACCTATTGGCGATTTCGTTCCAATTCACATTCCAAGTAATATTCGGCATGCTAATTACATTGCCGGTTGCGAAATTGCATTATCTCTTATAGTTTCCGAGATATGGACTATCGATAATTTACACCTTAGGCTCTGCTTCTAACTTGGGCCCAAATTGTAAAATGGTCTTATCTATTGGCGAATTCGTCCCAATTCACATTCCAAGTGATATTCGGCATGCTAATTACATTGCCGGTTGCGAAATTGCATTATCTCTTATAGTTTCCGAGATATGGACTATCAATAATTTACACCTTAGGCTCTGCTTCTAACTTGGGCCCAAATTGTAAAATGGTCTTATCTATTGGCGATTTCGTTCCAATTCACATTCCAAGAAATATTCGGCATGCTAATTACATTGCCGGTTGCCAAATTGCATTATCTCTTATAGTTTCCGAGATATGGACTATCGATAATTTACACATTAGGCTCTGCTTCTAACTTGGGCCCAAATTGTAAAATGGTCTTATCTATTGGCGATTTCGTTCTAATTCACATTCCAAGTAATATTCGGCATGCTAATTACATTGCCGGTTGCCAAATTGCATTATCTCTTATAGTTTCCGAGATATGGACTATCGATAATTTACACCTTAGGCTCTGCTTCTAACTTGGGCCCAAATTGTAAAATGGTCTTATCTATTGGCGATTTCGTTCCAATTCACATTCCAAGTAATATTCGTCATGCTAATTACATTGCCGGTTGCCAAATTGCATTATCTCTTATAGTTTCCGAGATATGGACTATCGATAATTTACACCTTAGGCTCTGCTTCTAACTTGGGCCCAAATTGTAAAATGGTCTTATCTATTGGCGATTTCGTTCCAATTCACATTCCAAGTAATATTCGGCATGCTAATTACATTGCCGGTTGCCAAATTGCATTATCTCTTATAGTTTCCGAGATATGGACTATCGATAATTTACACCTTAGGCTCTGCTTCTAACTTGGGCCCAAATTGTAAAATGGTCTTATCTATTGGCGATTTCGTTCCAATTCACACTCCTAGTAATATTCGGCATGCTAATTACATTGCCGGTTGCGAAATTGCATTATCTCTTATAGTTTCCGAGATATGGACTATCAATAATTTACACCTTAGGCTCTGCTTCTAACTTGGGCCCAAATTGTAAAATGGTCTTATCTATTGGCGATTTCGTTCCAATTCACATTCCAAGTAATATTCGGCATGCTAATTACATTGCCGGTTGCCAAATTGCATTATCTCTTATAGTTTCCGAGATATGGACTATCGACAATTTACACCTTAGGCTCTGCTTCTAACTTGGGCCCAAATTGTAAAATGGTCTTATCTATTGGCGATTTCGTTCCAATTCACATTCCAATTAATATTCGGCATGCTAATTACATTGCCGGTTGCCAAATTGCATTATCTCTTATAGTTTCCGAGATATGGACTATCGATAATTTACACCTTAGGCTCTGCTTCTAACTTGGGCCCAAATTGTAAAATGGTCTTATCTATTGGCGATTTCGTTCCAATTCACATTCCAAGTAATATTCGGCATGCTAATTACATTGCCGGTTGCCAAATTGCATTATCTCTTATAGTTTCCGAGATATGGACTATCGATAATTTACACCTTAGGCTCTGCTTCTAACTTGGGCCCAAATTGTAAAATGGTCTTATCTATTGGCGATTTCGTTCCAATTCACATTCCAAGTAATATTCGGCATGCTAATTACATTGCCGGTTGCCAAATTGCATTATCTATTATAGTTTCCGAGATATGGACTATCGATAATTTACACCTTAGGCTCTGCTTCTAACTTGGGCCCAAATTGTAAAATGGTCTTATCTATTGGCGATTTCGTTCCAATTCACATTCCAAGTAATATTCGGCATGCTAATTACATTGCCGGTTGCCAAATTGCATTATCTCTTATAGTTTCCGAGATATGGACTATCGATAATCTACACCTTAGGCTCTGCTTCTAACTTGGGCCCAAATTGTAAAATGGTCTTATCTATTGGCGATTTCGTTCCAATTCACATTCCAAGTAATATTCGGCATGCTAATTACATTGCCGGTTGCCAAATTGCATTATCTCTTATAGTTTCCGAGATATGGACTATCGATAATTTACACCTTAGGCTCTGCTTCTAACTTGGGCCCAAATTGTAAAATGGTCTTATCTATTGGCGAATTCGTCCCAATTCACATTCCAAGTGATATTCGGCATGCTAATTACATTGCCGGTTGCGAAATTGCATTATCTCTTATAGTTTCCGAGATATGGACTATCAATAATTTACACCTTAGGCTCTGCTTCTAACTTGGGCCCAAATTGTAAAATGGTCTTATCTATTGGCGATTTCGTTCCAATTCACATTCCAAGTAATATTCGGCATGCTAATTACATTGCCGGTTGCCAAATTGCATTATCTCTTATAGTTTCCGAGATATGGACTATCGATAATTTACACATTAGGCTCTGCTTCTAACTTGGGCCCAAATTGTAAAATGGTCTTATCTATTGGCGATTTCGTTCCAATTCACATTCCAAGTAATATTCGGCATGCTAATTACATTGCCGGTTGCCAAATTGCATTATCTCTTATAGTTTCCGAGATATGGACTATCGATAATTTACACCTTAGGCTCTGCTTCTAACTTGGGCCCAAATTGTAAAATGGTCTTATCTATTGGCGATTTCGTTCCAATTCACATTCCAAGTAATATTCGTCATGCTAATTACATTGCCGGTTGCCAAATTGCATTATCTCTTATAGTTTCCGAGATATGGACTATCGATAATTTACACCTTAGGCTCTGCTTCTAACTTGGGCCCAAATTGTAAAATGGTGTTATCTATTGGCGATTTCGTTCCAATTCACATTTCAAGTAATATTCGGCATGCTAATTACATTGCCGGTTGCCAAATTGCATTATCTCTTATAGTTTCCGAGATATGGACTATCGATAATTTACACCTTAGGCTCTGCTTCTAACTTGGGCCCAAATTGTAAAATGGTCTTATCTATTGGCGATTTCGTTCCAATTCACACTCCTAGTAATATTCGGCATGCTAATTACATTGCCGGTTGCGAAATTGCATTATCTCTTATAGTTTCCGAGATATGGACTATCAATAATTTACACCTTAGGCTCTGCTTCTAACTTGGGCCCAAATTGTAAAATGGTCTTATCTATTGGCGATTTCGTTCCAATTCACATTCCAAGTAATATTCGGCATGCTAATTACATTGCCGGTTGCCAAATTGCATTATCTCTTATAGTTTCCGAGATATGGACTATCGATAATTTACACCTTAGGCTCTGCTTCTAACTTGGGCCCAAATTGTAAAATGGCCTTATCTATTGGCGATTTCGTCCCAATTCACATTCCAAGTAATATTCGGCATGCTAATTACATTGCCGGTTGCGAAATTGCATTATCTCTTATAGTTTCAGAGATATGGACTATCGATAATTTACACCTTAGGCTCTGCTTCTAACTTGGGCCCAAATTGTAAAATGGTCTTATCTATTGGCGATTTCGTTCCAATTCACATTCCAAGTAATATTCGGCATGCTAATTACATTGCCGGTTGCCAAATTGCATTATCTCTTATAGTTTCCGAGATATGGACTATCGATAATTTACACCTTAGGCTCTGCTTCTAACTTGGGCCCAAATTGTAAAATGGTCTTATCTATTGGCGATTTCGTTCCAATTCACATTCCAAGTAATATTCGGCACGCTAATTACATTGCCGGTTGCCAAATTGAATTATCTCTTATAGTTTCCGAGATATGGACTATCGATAATTTACACCTTAGGCTCTGCTTCTAACTTGGGCCCAAATTGTAAAATGGTCTTACCTATTGGCGATTTCGTTCCAATTCACATTCCAAGTAATATTCGGCATGCTAATTACATTGCCGGTTGCGAAATTGCATTATCTCTTATAGTTTCCGAGATATGGACTATCGATAATTTACACCTAAGGCTCTGCTTCTAACTTGGGCCCAAATTGTAAAATGGTCTTATCTATTGGCGAATTCGTCCCAATTCACATTCCAAGTGATATTCGGCATGCTAATTACATTGCCGGTTGCGAAATTGCATTATCTCTTATAGTTTCCGAGATATGGACTATCAATAATTTACACCTTAGGCTCTGCTTCTAACTTGGGCCCAAATTGTAAAATGGTCTTATCTATTGGCGATTTCGTTCCAATTCACATTCCAAGTAATATTCGGCATGCTAATTACATTGCCGGTTGCCAAATTGCATTATCTCTTATAGTTTCCGAGATATGGACTATCGATAATTTACACATTAGGCTCTGCTTCTAACTTGGGCCCAAATTGTAAAATGGTCTTATCTATTGGCGATTTCGTTCTAATTCACATTCCAAGTAATATTCGGCATGCTAATTACATTGCCGGTTGCCAAATTGCATTATCTCTTATAGTTTCCGAGATATGGACTATCGATAATTTACACCTTAGGCTCTGCTTCTAACTTGGGCCCAAATTGTAAAATGGTCTTATCTATTGGCGATTTCGTTCCAATTCACATTCCAAGTAATATTCGTCATGCTAATTACATTGCCGGTTGCCAAATTGCATTATCTCTTATAGTTTCCGAGATATGGACTATCGATAATTTACACCTTAGGCTCTGCTTCTAACTTGGGCCCAAATTGTAAAATGGTCTTATCTATTGGCGATTTCGTTCCAATTCACATTCCAAGTAATATTCGGCATGCTAATTACATTGCCGGTTGCCAAATTGCATTATCTCTTATAGTTTCCGAGATATGGACTATCGATAATTTACACCTTAGGCTCTGCTTCTAACTTGGGCCCAAATTGTAAAATGGTCTTATCTATTGGCGATTTCGTTCCAATTCACACTCCTAGTAATATTCGGCATGCTAATTACATTGCCGGTTGCGAAATTGCATTATCTCTTATAGTTTCCGAGATATGGACTATCAATAATTTACACCTTAGGCTCTGCTTCTAACTTGGGCCCAAATTGTAAAATGGTCTTATCTATTGGCGATTTCGTTCCAATTCACATTCCAAGTAATATTCGGCATGCTAATTACATTGCCGGTTGCCAAATTGCATTATCTCTTATAGTTTCCGAGATATGGACTATCGATAATTTACACCTTAGGCTCTGCTTCTAACTTGGGCCCAAATTGTAAAATGGCCTTATCTATTGGCGATTTCGTCCCAATTCACATTCCAAGTAATATTCGGCATGCTAATTACATTGCCGGTTGCGAAATTGCATTATCTCTTATAGTTTCAGAGATATGGACTATCGATAATTTACACCTTAGGCTCTGCTTCTAACTTGGGCCCAAATTGTAAAATGGTCTTATCTATTGGCGATTTCGTTCCAATTCACATTCCAAGTAATATTCGGCATGCTAATTACATTGCCGGTTGCCAAATTGCATTATCTCTTATAGTTTCCGAGATATGGACTATCGATAATTTACACCTTAGGCTCTGCTTCTAACTTGGGCCCAAATTGTAAAATGGTCTTATCTATTGGCGATTTCGTTCCAATTCACATTCCAAGTAATATTCGGCATGCTAATTACATTGCCGGTTGCCAAATTGAATTATCTCTTATAGTTTCCGAGATATGGACTATCGATAATTTACACCTTAGGCTCTGCTTCTAACTTGGGCCCAAATTGTAAAATGGTCTTACCTATTGGCGATTTCGTTCCAATTCACATTCCAAGTAATGTTCGGCATGCTAATTACATTGCCGGTTGCGAAATTGCATTATCTCTTATAGTTTCCGAGATATGGACTATCGATAATTTACACCTTAGGCTCTGCTTCTAACTTGGGCCCAAATTGTAAAATGGTCTTATCTATTGGCGATTTCGTTCCAATTCACATTCCAAGTAATATTCGGCATACTAATTACATTGCCGGTTGCCAAATTGCATTATCTCTTATAGTTTCCGAGATATGGACTATCGATAATTTACACCTTAGGCTCTGCTTCTAACTTGGGCCCAAATTGTAAAATGGTCTTATCTATTAGCGATTTCGTCCCAATTCACATTCCAAGTGATATTCGGCATGCTAATTACATTGCCGGTTGCGAAATTGCATTATCTCTTAGAGTTTCCGAGATATGGACTATCAATAATTTACACCTTAGGCTCTGCTTCTAACTTGGGCCCAAATTGTAAAATTGTCTTATCTATTGGCGATTTCGTTCCAATTCACATTCCAAGTAATATTCGGCATGCTAATTGCATTGCCGGTTGCCAAATTGCATTATCTCTTATAGTTTCCGAGATATGGACTATCGATAATTTACACCTTAGGCTCTGCTTCTAACTTGGTCCCAAATTGTAAAATGGTCTTATCTATTGGCGATTTCGTTCCAATTCACATTCCAAGTAATATTCGGCATGCTAATTACATTGCCGGTTGCCAAATTGCATTATCTCTTATAGTTTCCGAGATATGGACTATCGATAATTTACACCTCAGGCTCTGCTTCTAACTTGGGCCCAAATTGTAAAATGGTCTTATCTATTGGCGATTTCGTTCCAATTCACATTCCAAGTAATATTCGGCATGCTAATTACATTGCCGGTTGCCAAATTGAATTATCTCTTATAGTTTCCGAGATATGGACTATCAATAATTTACACCTTAGGCTCTGCTTCTAACTTGGGCCCAAATTGTAAAATGGCCTTATCTATCGGCGATTTCGTTCCAATTCACATTCCAAGTAATATTCGGCATGCTAATTACATTGCCGGTTGCCAAATTGCATTATCTCTTATAGTTTCCGAGATATGGACTATCGATAATTTACACCTTAGGCTCTGCTTCTAACTTGGGCCCAAATTGTAAAATGGTCTTATCTATTGGCGATTTCGTTCCAATTCACATTCCAAGTAATATTCGGCATGCTAATTACATTGCCGGTTGCCAAATTGCATTATCTCTTATAGTTTCCGAGATATGGACTATCAATAATTTACACCTTAGGCTCTGCTTCTAACTTGGGCCCAAATTGTAAAATGGCCTTATCTATTGGCGATTTCGCCCCAATTCACATTCCGAGTAATATTCGGCATGCTAATTACATTGCCGGTTGCGAAATTGCATTATCTCTTATAGTTTCAGAGATATGGACTATCGATAATTTACACCTTAGGCTCTGCTTCTAACTTGGGCCCAAATTGTAAAATGGTCTTATCTATTGGCAATTTCGTTCCAATTCACATTCCAAGTAATATTCGGCATGCTAATTACATTGCCGGTTGCCAAATTGCATTATCTCTTATAGTTTCCGAGATATGGACTATCGATAATTTACACCTTAGGCTCTGCTTCTAACTTGGGCCCAAATTGTAAAATGGTCTTATCTATTGGCGATTTCGTTCCAATTCACATTCCAAGTAATATTCGGCATGCTAATTACATTGCCGGTTGCCAAATTGCATTAACTCTTATAGTTTCCGAGATATGGACTATCGATAATTTACACCTTAGGCTCTGCTTCTAACTTGGGCCCAAATTGTAAAATGGTCTTATCTATTGGCGATTTCGTTCCAATTCACATTCCAAGTAATATTCGGCATGCTAATTACATTGCCGGTTGCCAAATTGCATTATCTCTTATAGTTTCCGAGATATGGACTATCGATAATTTACACCATAGGCTCTGCTTCTAACTTGGACCCAAATTGTAAAATGGTCTTATCTATTGGCGATTTCGTTCCAATTCACATTCCAAGTAATATTCGGCATGCTAATTACATTGCCGGTTGCCAAATTGCATTATCTCTTATAGTTTCCGAGATATGGACTATCGATAATTTACACCTTAGGCTCTGCTTCTAACTTGGGCCCAAATTGTAAAATGGTCTTACCTATTGGCGATTTCGTTCCAATTCACATTCCAAGTAATATTCGGCATGCTAATTACATTGCCGTTTGCCAAATTGCATTATCTCTTATAGTTTCCGAGATATGGACTATCGATAATTTACACCTTAGGCCCTGCTTCTAACTTGGGCCCAAATTGTAAAATGGCCTTATCTATTGGCGATTTCGTTCCAATTCACATTCCAAGTAATATTCGGCATGCTAATTACATTGCCGGTTGCCAAATTGCATTATCTCTTATAGTTTCCGAGATATGGACTATCGATAATTTACACCTTAGGCTCTGCTTCTAACTTGGGCCCAAATTGTAAAATGGTCTTATCTATTGGCGATTTCGTTCCAATTCACATTCCAAGTAATATTCGACATGCTAATTACATTGCCGGTTGCCAAATTGCATTATCTCTTATAGTTTCCGAGATATGGACTATCAATAATTTACACCTTAGGCTCTGCTTCTAACTTGGGCCCAAATTGTAAAATGGCCTTATCTATTGGCGATTTCGTCCCAATTCACATTCCGAGTAATATTCGGCATGCTAATTACATTGCCGGTTGCGAAATTGCATTATCTCTTATAGTTTCAGAGATATGGACTATCGATAATTTACACCTTAGGCTCTGCTTCTAACTTGGGCCCAAATTGTAAAATGGTCTTATCTATTGGCAATTTCGTTCCAATTCACATTCCAAGTTATATTCGGCATGCTAATTACATTGCCGGTTGCCAAATTGCATTATCTCTTATAGTTTCCGAGATATGGACTATCGATAATTTACACCTTAGGCTCTGCTTCTAACTTGGGCCCAAATTGTAAAATGGTCTTATCTATTGGCGATTTCCTTCCAATTCACATTCCAAGTAATATTCGGCATGCTAATTACATTGCCGGTTGCCAAATTGCATTAACTCTTATAGTTTCCGAGATATGGACTATCGATAATTTACACCTTAGGCTCTGCTTCTAACTTGGGCCCAAATTGTAAAATGGTCTTATCTATTGGCGATTTCGTTCCAATTCACATTCCAAGTAATATTCGGCATGCTAATTACATTGCCGGTTGCCAAATTGCATTATCTCTTATAGTTTCCGAGATATGGACTATCGATAATTTACACCATAGGCTCTGCTTCTAACTTGGACCCAAATTGTAAAATGGTCTTATCTATTGGCGATTTCGTTCCAATTCACATTCCAAGTAATATTCGGCATGCTAATTACATTGCCGGTTGCCAAATTGCATTATCTCTTATAGTTTCCGAGATATGGACTATCGATAATTTACACCTCAGGCTCTGCTTCTAACTTGGGCCCAAATTGTAAAATGGTCTTATCTATTGGCGATTTCGTTCCAATTCACATTCCAAGTAATATTCGGCATGCTAATTACATTGCCGGTTGCCAAATTGAATTATCTCTTATAGTTTCCGAGATATGGACTATCGATAATTTACACCTTAGGCTCTGCTTCTAACTTGGGCCCAAATTGTAAAATGGTCTTATCTATTGGCGATTTCGTTCCAATTCACATTCCAAGTAATATTCGGCATGCTAATTACATTGCCGGTTGCCAAATTGCATTATCTCTTATAGTTTCCGAGATATGGACTATCGATAATTTACACCTTAGGCTCTGCTTCTAACTTGGGCCCTAATTGTAAAATGGTCTTATCTATTAGCGATTTCGTCCCAATTCACATTCCAAGTGATATTCGGCATGCTAATTACATTGCCGGTTGCGAAATTGCATTATCTCTTATAGTTTCCGAGATATGGACTATCAATAATTTACACCTTAGGCTCTGCTTCTAACTTGGGCCCAAATTGTAAAATGGTCTTATCTATTGGCGATTTCGTTCCAATTCACATTCCAAGTAATATTCGGCATGCTAATTGCATTGCCCATTGCCAAATTGCATTATCTCTTATAGTTTCCGAGATATGGACTATCGATAATTTACACCTTAGGCTCTGCTTCTAACTTGGTCCCAAATTGTAAAATGGTCTTATCTATTGGCGATTTCGTTCCAATTCACATTCCAAGTAATATTCGGCATGCTAATTACATTGCCGGTTGCCAAATTGCATTATCTCTTATAGTTTCCGAGATATGGACTATCGATAATTTACACCTCAGGCTCTGCTTCTAACTTGGGCCCAAATTGTAAAATGGTCTTATCTATTGGCGATTTCGTTCCAATTCACATTCCAAGTAATATTCGGCATGCTAATTACATTGCCGGTTGCCAAATTGCATTATCTCTTATAGTTTCCGAGATATGGACTATCGATAATTTACACCATAGGCTCTGCTTCTAACTTGGACCCAAATTGTAAAATGGTCTTATCTATTGGCGATTTCGTTCCAATTCACATTCCAAGTAATATTCGGCATGCTAATTACATTGCCGGTTGCCAAATTGCATTATCTCTTATAGTTTCCGAGATATGGACTATCGATAATTTACACCTCAGGCTCTGCTTCTAACTTGGGCCCAAATTGTAAAATGGTCTTATCTATTGGCGATTTCGTTCCAATTCACATTCCAAGTAATATTCGGCATGCTAATTACATTGCCGGTTGCCAAATTGAATTATCTCTTATAGTTTCCGAGATATGGACTATCGATAATTTACACCTTAGGCTCTGCTTCTAACTTGGGCCCAAATTGTAAAATGGTCTTATCTATTGGCGATTTCGTTCCAATTCACATTCCAAGTAATATTCGGCATGCTAATTACATTGCCGGTTGCCAAATTGCATTATCTCTTATAGTTTCCGAGATATGGACTATCGATAATTTACACCTTAGGCTCTGCTTCTAACTTGGGCCCTAATTGTAAAATGGTCTTATCTATTAGCGATTTCGTCCCAATTCACATTCCAAGTGATATTCGGCATGCTAATTACATTGCCGGTTGCGAAATTGCATTATCTCTTATAGTTTCCGAGATATGGACTATCAATAATTTACACCTTAGGCTCTGCTTCTAACTTGGGCCCAAATTGTAAAATGGTCTTATCTATTGGCGATTTCGTTCCAATTCATATTCCAAGTAATATTCGGCATGCTAATTGCATTGCCGATTGCCAAATTGCATTATCTCTTATAGTTTCCGAGATATGGACTATCGATAATTTACACCTTAGGCTCTGCTTCTAACTTGGTCCCAAATTGTAAAATGGTCTTATCTATTGGCGATTTCGTTCCAATTCACATTCCAAGTAATATTCGGCATGCTAATTACATTGCCGGTTGCCAAATTGCATTATCTCTTATAGTTTCCGAGATATGGACTATCGATAATTTACACCTCAGGCTCTGCTTCTAACTTGGGCCCAAATTGTAAAATGGTCTTATCTATTGGCGATTTCGTTCCAATTCACATTCCAAGTAATATTCGGCATGCTAATTACATTGCCGGTTGCCAAATTGAATTATCTCTTATAGTTTCCGAGATATGGACTATCGATAATTTACACCTTAGGCTCTGCTTCTAACTTGGGCCCAAATTGTAAAATGGTCTTACCTATTGGCGATTTCGTTCCAATTCACATTCCAAGTAATATTCGGCATGCTAATTACATTGCCGTTTGCCAAATTGCATTATCTCTTATAGTTTCCGAGATATGGACTATCGATAATTTACACCTTAGGCTCTGCTTCTAACTTGGGCCCAAATTGTAAAATGGCCTTATCTATTGGCGATTTCGTTCCAATTCACATTCCAAGTAATATTCGGCATGCTAATTACATTGCCGGTTGCCAAATTGCATTATCTCTTATAGTTTCCGAGATATGGACTATCGATAATTTACACCTTAGGCTCTGCTTCTAACTTGGGCCCAAATTGTAAAATGGTCTTATCTATTGGCGATTTCGTTCCAATTCACATTCCAAGTAATATTCGGCATGCTAATTACATTGCCGGTTGCCAAATTGCATTATCTCTTATAGTCTCCGAGATATGGACTATCAATAATTTACACCTTAGGCTCTGCTTCTAACTTGGGCCCAAATTGTAAAATGGCCTTATCTATTGGCGATTTCGTCCCAATTCACATTCCGAGTAATATTCGGCATGCTAATTACATTGCCGGTTGCGAAATTGCATTATCTCTTATAGTTTCAGAGATTTGGACTATCGATAATTTACACCTTAGGCTCTGCTTCTAACTTGGGCCCAAATTGTAAAATGGTCTTATCTATTGGCAATTTCGTTCCAATTCACATTCCAAGTAATATTCGGCATGCTAATTACATTGCCGGTTGCCAAATTGCATTATCTCTTATAGTTTCCGAGATATGGACTATCGATAATTTACACCTTAGGCTCTGCTTCTAACTTGGGCCCAAATTGTAAAATGGTCTTATCTATTGGCGATTTCGTTCCAATTCACATTCCAAGTAATATTCGGCATGCTAATTACATTGCCGGTTGCCAAATTGCATTAACTCTTATAGTTTCCGAGATATGGACTATCGATAATTTACACCTTAGGCTCTGCTTCTAACTTGGGCCCAAATTGTAAAATGGTCTTATCTATTGGCGATTTCGTTCCAATTCACATTCCAAGTAATATTCGGCATGCTAATTACATTGCCGGTTGCCAAATTGCATTATCTCTTATAGTTTCCGAGATATGGACTATCGATAATTTACACCATAGGCTCTGCTTCTAACTTGGACCCAAATTGTAAAATGGTCTTATCTATTGGCGATTTCGTTCCAATTCACATTCCAAGTAATAATCGGCATGCTAATTACATTGCCGGTTGCCAAATTGCATTATCTCTTATAGTTTCCGAGATATGGACTATCGATAATTTACACCTCAGGCTCTGCTTCTAACTTGGGCCCAAATTGTAAAATGGTCTTATCTATTGGCGATTTCGTTCCAATTCACATTCCAAGTAATATTCGGCATGCTAATTACATTGCCGGTTGCCAAATTGAATTATCTCTTATAGTTTCCGAGATATGGACTATCGATAATTTACACCTTAGGCTCTGCTTCTAACTTGGGCCCAAATTGTAAAATGGTCTTATCGATTGGCGATTTCGTTCCAATTCACACTCCAAGTAATATTCGGCATGCTAATTACATTGCCGGTTGCCAAATTGCATTATCTCTTATAGTTTCCGAGATATGGACTATCGATAATTTACACCTTAGGCTCTGCTTCTAACTTGGGCCCAAATTGTAAAATGGTTTTATCTATTGGCGATTTCGTTCCAATTCACATTCCAAGTAATATTCGGCATGCTAATTACATTGCCGGTTGCCAAATTGCATTATCTCTTATAGTTTCCGAGATATGGACTATCGATAATTTACACCTCAGGCTCTGCTTCTAACTTGGGCCCAAATTGTAAAATAGTCTTATCTATTGGCGATTTCGTTCCAATTCACATTCCAAGTAATATTCGGCATGCTAATTACATTGCCGGTTGCCAAATTGAATTATCTCTTATAGTTTCCGAGATATGGACTATCGATAATTTACACCTTAGGCTCTGCTTCTAACTTGGGCCCAAATTGTAAAATGGTCTTACCTATTGGCGATTTCGTTCCAATTCACATTCCAAGTAACATTCGGCATGCTAATTACATTGCCGGTTGCCAAATTGCATTATCTCTTATAGTTTCCGAGATATGGACTATCGATAATTTACACCTCAGGCTCTGCTTCTAACTTGGGCCCAAATTGTAAAATGGTCTTATCTATTGGCGATTTCGTTCCAATTCACATTCCAAGTAATATTCGGCATGCTAATTACATTGCCGGTTGCCAAATTGCATTATCTCTTATAGTTTCCGAGATATGGACTATCAATAATTTACACCTTAGGCTCTGCTTCTAACTTGGGCCCAAATTGTAAAATGGCCTTATCTATTGGCGATTTCGTCCCAATTCACATTCCGAGTAATATTCGGCATGCTAATTACATTGCCGGTTGCCAAATTGCATTATCTCTTATAGTTTCCGAGATATGGACTATCGATAATTTACACCTTAGGCTCTGCTTCTAACTTGGGCCCAAATTGTAAAATGGTCTTATCTATTGGCGATTTCGTTCCAATTCACATTCCAAGTAATATTCGGCATGCTAATTACATTGCCGGTTGCCAAATTGCATTAACTCTTATAGTTTCCGAGATATGGACTATCGATAATTTACACCTTAGGCTCTGCTTCTAACTTGGGCCCAAATTGTAAAATGGTCTTATCTATTGGCGATTTCGTTCCAATTCACATTCCAAGTAATATTCGGCATGCTAATTACATTGCCGGTTGCCAAATTGCATTATCTCTTATAGTTTCCGAGATATGGACTATCGATAATTTACACCATAGGCTCTGCTTCTAACTTGGACCCAAATTGTAAAATGGTCTTATCTATTGGCGATTTCGTTCCAATTCACATTCCAAGTAATAATCGGCATGCTAATTACATTGCCGGTTGCCAAATTGCATTATCTCTTATAGTTTCCGAGATATGGACTATCGATAATTTGCACCTCAGGCTCTGCTTCTAACTTGGGCCCAAATTGTAAAATGGTCTTATCTATTGGCGATTTCGTTCCAATTCACACTCCAAGTAATATTCGGCATGCTAATTACATTGCCGGTTGCCAAATTGAATTATCTCTTATAGTTTCCGAGATATGGACTATCGATAATTTACACCTTAGGCTCTGCTTCTAACTTGGGCCCAAATTGTAAAATGGTCTTATCTATTGGCGATTTCGTTCCAATTCACACTCCAAGTAATATTCGGCATGCTAATTACATTGCCGGTTGCCAAATTGCATTATCTCTTATAGTTTCCGAGATATGGACTATCGATAATTTACACCTTAGGCTCTGCTTCTAACTTGGGCCCAAATTGTAAAATGGTTTTATCTATTGGCGATTTCGTTCCAATTCACATTCCAAGTAATATTCGGCATGCTAATTACATTGCCGGTTGCCAAATTGCATTATCTCTTATAGTTTCCGAGATATGGACTATCGATAATTTACACCTCAGGCTCTGCTTCTAACTTGGGCCCAAATTGTAAAATAGTCTTATCTATTGGCGATTTCGTTCCAATTCACATTCCAAGTAATATTCGGCATGCTAATTACATTGCCGGTTGCCAAATTGAATTATCTCTTATAGTTTCCGAGATATGGACTATCGATAATTTACACCTTAGGCTCTGCTTCTAACTTGGGCCCAAATTGTAAAATGGTCTTACCTATTGGCGATTTCGTTCCAATTCACATTCCAAGTAACATTCGGCATGCTAATTACATTGCCGGTTGCCAAATTGCATTATCTCTTATAGTTTCCGAGATATGGACTATCGATAATTTACACCTCAGGCTCTGCTTCTAACTTGGGCCCAAATTGTAAAATGGTCTTATCTATTGGCGATTTCGTTCCAATTCACATTCCAAGTAATATTCGGCATGCTAATTACATTGCCGGTTGCCAAATTGCATTATCTCTTATAGTTTCCGAGATATGGACTATCAATAATTTACACCTTAGGCTCTGCTTCTAACTTGGGCCCAAATTCTAAAATGGCCTTATCTATTGGCGATTTCGTCCCAATTCACATTCCGAGTAATATTCGGCATGCTAATTACATTGCCGGTTGCGAAATTGCATTATCTCTTATAGTTTCAGAGATATGGACTATCGATAATTTACACCTTAGGCTCTGCTTCTAACTTGGGCCCAAATTGTAAAATGGTCTTATCTATTGGCGATTTCGTTCCAATTCACATTCCAAGTAATATTCGGCATGCTAATTACATTGCCGGTTGCCAAATTGCATTATCTCTTATAGTTTCCGAGATATGGACTATCAATAATTTACACCTTAGGCTCTGCTTCTAACTTGGGCCCAAATTGTAAAATGGCCTTATCTATTGGCGATTTCGTCCCAATTCACATTCCGAGTAATATTCGGCATGCTAATTACATTGCCGGTTGCGAAATTGCATTATCTCTTATAGTTTCAGAGATATGGACTATCGATAATTTACACCTTAGGCTCTGCTTCTAACTTGGGCCCAAATTGTAAAATGGTCTTATCTATTGGCAATTTCGTTCCAATTCACATTCCAAGTAATATTCGGCATGCTAATTACATTGCCGGTTGCCAAATTGCATTATCTCTTATAGTTTCCGAGATATGGACTATCGATAATTTACACCTTAGGCTCTGCTTCTAACTTGGGCCCAAATTGTAAAATGGTCTTATCTATTGGCGATTTCGTTCCAATTCACATTCCAAGTAATATTCGGCATGCTAATTACATTGCCGGTTGCCAAATTGCATTAACTCTTATAGTTTCCGAGATATGGACTATCGATAATTTACACCTTAGGCTCTGCTTCTAACTTGGGCCCAAATTGTAAAATGGTCTTATCTATTGGCGATTTCGTTCCAATTCACATTCCAAGTAATATTCGGCATGCTAATTACATTGCCGGTTGCCAAATTGCATTATCTCTTATAGTTTCCGAGATATGGACTATCGATAATTTACACCATAGGCTCTGCTTCTAACTTGGACCCAAATTGTAAAATGGTCTTATCTATTGGCGATTTCGTTCCAATTCACATTCCAAGTAATATTCGGCATGCTAATTACATTGCCGGTTGCCAAATTGCATTATCTCTTATAGTTTCCGAGATATGGACTATCGATAATTTACACCTCAGGCTCTGCTTCTAACTTGGGCCCAAATTGTAAAATGGTCTTATCTATTGGCGATTTCGTTCCAATTCACATTCCAAGTAATATTCGGCATGCTAATTACATTGCCGGTTGCCAAATTGAATTATCTCTTATAGTTTCCGAGATATGGACTATCGATAATTTACACCTTAGGCTCTGCTTCTAACTTGGGCCCAAATTGTAAAATGGTCTTATCTATTGGCGATTTCGTTCCAATTCACATTCCAAGTAATATTCGGCATGCTAATTACATTGCCGGTTGCCAAATTGCATTATCTCTTATAGTTTCCGAGATATGGACTATCGATAATTTACACCTCAGGCTCTGCTTCTAACTTGGGCCCAAATTGTAAAATGGTCTTATCTATTGGCGATTTCGTTCCAATTCACATTCCAAGTAATATTCGGCATGCTAATTACATTGCCGGTTGCCAAATTGAATTATCTCTTATAGTTTCCGAGATATGGACTATCCATAATTTACACCTTAGGCTCTGCTTCTAACTTGGGCCCAAATTGTAAAATGGTCTTACCTATTGGCGATTTCGTTCCAATTCACATTCCAAGTAATATTCGGCATGCTAATTACATTGCCGGTTGCCAAATTGCATTATCTCTTATAGTTTCCGAGATATGGACTATCGATAATTTACACCTCAGGCTCTGCTTCTAACTTGGGCCCAAATTGTAAAATGGTCTTATCTATTGGCGATTTCGTTCCAATTCACATTCCAAGTAATATTCGGCATGCTAATTACATTGCCGGTTGCCAAATTGCATTATCTCTTATAGTTTCCGAGATATGGACTATCGATAATTTACACCTTAGGCTCTGCTTCTAACTTGGGCCCAAATTGTAAAATGGTCTTATCTATTGGCGATTTCGTTCCAATTCACATTCCAAGTAATATTCGGCATGCTAATTACATTGCCGGTTGCCAAATTGAATTATCTCTTATAGTTTCCGAGATATGGACTATCGATAATTTACACCTTAGGCTCTGCTTCTAACTTGGGCCCAAATTGTAAAATGGTCTTATCTATTGGCGATTTCGTCCCAATTCACATTCCAAGTGATATTCGGCATGCTAATTACATTGCCGGTTGCGAAATTGCATTATCTCTTATAGTTTCCGAGATATGGATTATCGATAATTTACACCTTAGGCTCTGCTTCTAACTTGGGCCCAAATTGTAAAATGGTCTTATCTATTGGCGATTTCGTTCCAATTCACATTCCAAGTAATATTCGGCATGCTAATTACATTGCCGGTTGCCAAATTGCATTATCTCTTATAGTTTCCGAGATATGGACTATCGATAATTTACACCTTAGGCTCTGCTTCTAACTTGGGCCCAAATTGTAAAATGGTCTTATCTATTGGCGATTTCGTCCCAATTCACATTCCAAGTGATATTCGGCATGCTAATTACATTGCCGGTTGCGAAATTGCATTATCTCTTATAGTTTCCGAGATATGGATTATCGATAATTTACACCTTAGGCTCTGCTTCTAACTTGGGCCCAAATTGTAAAATGGTCTTATCTATTGGCGATTTCGTTCCAATTCACATTCCAAGTAATATTCGGCATGCTAATTACATTGCCGGTTGCCAAATTGCATTATCTCTTATAGTTTCCGAGATATGGACTATCGATAATTTACACCTTAGGCTCTGCTTCTAACTTGGGCCCAAATTGTAAAATGGTCTTATCTATTGGCGATTTCGTTCCAATTCACATTCCAAGTAATATTCCTCTTATAGTTTCCGAGATATGGACTATCGATAATTTACACCTTAGGCTCTGCTTCTAACTTGGGCCCAAATTGTAAAATGGTCTTATCTATTGGCGATTTAGTTGCAATTCACATTCCAAGTAATATTCGGCATGCTAATTACATTGCCGGTTGCCAAATTTCATTATCTCTTATAGTTTCCGAGATATGGACTATCGATAATTTACACCTTAGGCTCTGCTTCTAACTTGGGCCCAAATTGTAAAATTGTCTTATCTATTGGCGATTTCGTTCCAATTCACATTCCAAGTAATATTCGGCATGCTAATTACATTGCCGGTTGCCAAATTGAATTATCTCTTATAGTTTCCGAGATATGGACTATCGATAATTTACACCTTCAGGCTCTGCTTCTAACTTGGGCCCAAATTGTAAAATGGTCTTATCTATTGGCGATTTCGTTCCAATTCACATTCCAAGTAATATTCGGCATGCTAATTACATTGCCGGTTGCCAAATTGCATTATCTCTTATAGTTTCCGAGATATGGACTATCGATAATTTACACCTTAGGCTCTGCTTCTAACTTGGGCCCAAATTGTAATATGGTCTTATCTATTGGCGATTTCGTTCCAATTCACATTCCAAGTAATATTCGGCATGCTAATTACATTGCCGGTTGCCAAATTGCATTATCTCTTATAGTTTCCGAGATATGGACTATCGATAATTTACACCTTAGGCTCTGCTTCTAACTTGGGCCCAAATTGTAAAATGGCCTTATCTATTGGCGATTTCGTCCCAATTCACATTCCAAGTAATATTCGGCATGCTAATTACATTGCCGGTTGCGAAATTGCATTATCTCTTATAGTTTCAGAGATATGGACTATCGATAATTTACACCTTAGGCTCTGCTTCTAACTTGGGCCCAAATTGTAAAATGGTCTTATCTATTGGCAATTTCGTTCCAATTCACATTCCAAGTAATATTCGGCATGCTAATTACATTGCCGGTTGCCAAATTGCATTATCTCTTATAGTTTCCGAGATATGGACTATCGATAATTTACACATTAGGCTCTGCTTCTAACTTGGGCCCAAATTGTAAAATGGTCTTATCTATTAGCGATTTCGTTCCAATTCACATTCCAAGTAATATTCGGCATGCTAATTACATTGCCGGTTGCCAAATTGCATTAACTCTTATAGTTTCCGAGATATGGACTATCGATAATTTACACCTTAGGCTCTGCTTCTAACTTGGGCCCAAATTGTAAAATGGTCTTATCTATTGGCGATTTCGTTCCAATTCACATTCCAAGTAATATTCGGCATGCTAATTACATTGCCGGTTGCCAAATTGCATTGTCTCTTATAGTTTCCGAGATATGGACTATCGATAATTTACACCATAGGCTCTGCTTCTAACTTGGGCCCAAATTGTAAAATGGTCTTATCTATTGGCGATTTCGTTCCAATTCACATTCCAAGTAATATTCGGCATGCTAATTACATTGCCGGTTGCCAAATTGCATTATCTCTTATAGTTTCCGAGATATGGACTATCGATAATTTACACCTTAGGCTCTGCTTCTAACTTGGGCCCAAATTGTAAAATGGTCTTATCTATTGGCGATTTCGTTCCAATTCACATTCCAAGTAATATTCGGCATGATAATTACATTGCCGGTTGCCAAATTGCATTATCTCTTATAGTTTCCGAGATATGGACTATCGATAATTTACACCTTAGGCTCTGCTTCTAACTTGGGCCCAAATTGTAAAATGGTCTTATCTATTGGCGATTTCGTCCCAATTCACATTCCAAGTGATATTCGGCATGCTAATTACATTGCCGGTTGCGAAATTGCATTATCTCTTATAGTTTCCGAGATATGGATTATCGATAATTTACACCTTAGGCTCTGCTTCTAACTTGGGCCCAAATTGTAAAATGGTCTTATCTATTGGCGATTTCGTTCCAATTCACATTCCAAGTAATATTCGGCATGCTAATTACATTGCCGGTTGCCAAATTGCATTATCTCTTATAGTTTCCGAGATATGGACTATCGATAATTTACACCTTAGGCTCTGCTTCTAACTTGGGCCCAAATTGTAAAATGGTCTTATCTATTGGCGATTTAGTTGCAATTCACATTCCAAGTAATATTCGGCATGCTAATTACATTGCCGGTTGCCAAATTGCATTATCTCTTATAGTTTCCGAGATATGGACTATCGACAATTTACACCTTAGGCTCTGCTTCTAACTTGGGCCCAAATTGTAAAATGGTCTTATCTATTGGCGATTTCGTTCCAATTCACATTCCAAGTAATATTCGGCATGCTAATTACATTGCCGGTTGCCAAATTGCATTATCTCTTATAGTTTCCGAGATATGGACTATCGATAATTTACACCTTAGGCTCTGCTTCTAACTTGGGCCCAAATTGTAAAATGGTCTTATCTATTGGCGATTTCGTTCCAATTCACATTCCAAGTAATATTCGGCATACTAATTACATTGCCGGTTGCCAAATTGCATTATCTCTTATAGTTTCCGAGATATGGACTATCGATAATTTACACCTTAGGCTCTGCTTCTAACTTGGGCCCAAATTGTAAAATGGCCTTATCTATTGGCGATTTCGTACCAATTCACATTCCAAGTAATATTCGGCATGCTAATTACATTGCCGGTTGCGAAATTGCATTATCTCTTATAGTTTCAGAGATATGGACTATCGATAATTTACACCTTAGGCTCTGCTTCTAACTTGGGCCCAAATTGTAAAATGGTCTTATCTATTGGCAATTTCGTTCCAATTCACATTCCAAGTAATATTCGGCATGCTAATTACATTGCCGGTTGCCAAATTGCATTATCTCTTATAGTTTCCGAGATATGGACTATCGATAATTTACACATTAGGCTCTGCTTCTAACTTGGGCCCAAATTGTAAAATGGTCTTATCTATTGGCGATTTCGTTCCAATTCACATTCCAAGTAATATTCGGCATGCTAATTACATTGCCGGTTGCCAAATTGCATTAACTCTTATAGTTTCCGAGATATGGACTATCGATAATTTACACCTTAGGCTCTGCTTCTAACTTGGGCCCAAATTGTAAAATGGTCTTATCTATTGGCGATTTCGTTCCAATTCACATTCCAAGTAATATTCGGCATGCTAATTACATTGCCGGTTGCCAAATTGCATTGTCTCTTATAGTTTCCGAGATATGGACTATCGATAATTTACACCATAGGCTCTGCTTCTAACTTGGGCCCAAATTGTAAAATGGTCTTATCTATTGGCGATTTCGTTCCAATTCACATTCCAAGTAATATTCGGCATGCTAATTACATTGCCGGTTGCCAAATTGCATTATCTCTTATAGTTTCCGAGATATGGACTATCGATAATTTACACCTTAGGCTCTGCTTCTAACTTGGGCCCAAATTGTAAAATGGTCTTATCTATTGGCGATTTCGTTCCAATTCACATTCCAAGTAATATTCGGCATGCTAATTACATTGCCGGTTGCCAAATTGCATTATCTCTTATAGTTTCCGAGATATGGACTATCGATAATTTACACCTCAGGCTCTGCTTCTAACTTGGGCCCAAATTGTAAAATGGTCTTATCTATTGGCGATTTCGTTCCAATTCACATTCCAAGTAATATTCGGCATGCTAATTACATTGCCGGTTGCCAAATTGAATTATCTCTTATAGTTTCCGAGATATGGACTATCGATAATTTACACCTTAGGCTCTGCTTCTAACTTGGGCCCAAATTGTAAAATGGTCTTACCTATTGGCGATTTCGTTCCAATTCACATTCCAAGTAATATTCGGCATGCTAATTACATTGCCGGTTGCCAAATTGCATTATCACTTATAGTTTCCGAGATATGGACTATCGATAATTTACACCTTAGGCTCTGCTTCTAACTTGGGCCCAAATTGTAAAATGGTCTTATCTATTGGCGATTTCGTTCCAATTCACATTCCAAGTAATATTCGGCATGCTAATTACATTGCCGGTTGCCAAATTGCATTATCTCTTATAGTTTCCGAGATATGGACTCTCGATAATTTACACCTTAGGCTCTGCTTCTAACTTGGGCCCAAATTGTAAAATGGTCTTATCTATTGGCGATTTCGTCCCAATTCACATTCCAAGTGATATTCGGCATGCTAATTACATTGCCGGTTGCGAAATTGCATTATCTCTTATAGTTTCCGAGATATGGATTATCGATAATTTACACCTTAGGCTCTGCTTCTAACTTGGGCCCAAATTGTAAAATGGTCTTATCTATTGGCGATTTCGTTCCAATTCACATTCCAAGTAATATTCGGCATGCTAATTACATTGCCGGTTGCCAAATTGCATTATCTCTTATAGTTTCCGAGATATAAACTATCGATAATTTACACCTTAGGCTCTGCTTCTAACTTGGGCCCAAATTGTAAAATGGTCTTATCTATTGGCGATTTAGTTGCAATTCACATTCCAAGTAATATTCGGCATGCTAATTACATTGCCGGTTGCCAAATTGCATTATCTCTTATAGTTTCCGAGATATAAACTATCGATAATTTACACCTTAGGCTCTGCTTCTAACTTGGGCCCAAATTGTAAAATGGTCTTATCTATTGGCGATTTCGTTCCAATTCACATTCCAAGTAATATTCGGCATGCTAATTACATTGCCGGTTGCCAAATTGCATTATCTCTTATAGTTTCCGAGATATGGACTATCGATAATTTACACCTTAGGCTCTGCTTCTAACTTGGGCCCAAATTGTAAAATGGTCTTATCTATTGGCGATTTCGTTCCAATTCACATTCCAAGTAATATTCGGCATGCTAATTACATTGCCGGTTGCGAAATTGCATTATCTCTTATAGTTTCTGAGATATGGACTATCGATAATTTACACCTTAGGCTCTGCTTCTAACTTGGGCCCAAATTGTAAAATGGTCTTATCTATTGGCGATTTCGTTCCAATTCACATTCCAAGTAATATTCGGCATGCTAATTACATTGCCGGTTGCCAAATTGCATTATCTCTTATAGTTTCCGAGATATGGACTATCGATAATTTACACCTTAGGCTCTGCTTCTAACTTGGGCCCAAATTGTAAAATGGTCTTACCTATTGGCGATTCCGTTCCAATTCACATTCCAAGTAATATTCGGCATGCTAATTACATTGCCGGTTGCCAAATTGCATTATCTCTTATAGTTTCCGAGATATGGACTATCGATAATTTACACCTTAGGTTCTGCTTCTAACTTGGGCCCAAATTGTAAAATGGTCTTATCTATTGGCGATTTCGTTCCAATTCACATTCCAAGTAATATTCGGCATGCTAATTACATTGCCGGTTGCCAAATTGCATTATCTCTTATAGTTTCCGAGATATGGACTATCGATAATTTACACCTTAGGCCCTGCTTCTAACTTGGGCCCAAATTGTAAAATGGTCTTATCTATTGGCGATTTCGTTCCAATTCACATTCCAAGTAATATTCGGCATGCTAATTACATTGCCGGTTGCCAAATTGAATTATCTCTTATAGTTTCCGAGATATGGACTATCGATAATTTACACCTTAGGCTCTGCTTCTAACTTGTGCCCAAATTGTAAAATGGTCTTATCTATTGGCGATTTCGTTCCAATTCACATTCCAAGTAATATTGGGCATGCTAATTACATTGCCGGTTGCCAAATTGCATTACCTCTTATAGTTTCCGAGATATGGACTATCGATAATTTACACCATAGGCTCTGCTTCTAACTTGGGCCCAAATTGTAAAATGGTCTTACCTATTGGCGATTTCGTTCCAATTCACATTCCAAGTAATATTCGGCATGCTAATTACATTGCCGGTTGCCAAATTGCATTATCTCTTATAGTTTCCGAGATATGGACTATCGACAATTTACACCTTAGGCTCTGCTTCTAACTTGGGCCCAAATTGTAAAATGGTCTTATCTATTGGCGATTTCGTTCCAATTCACATTCCAATTAATATTCGGCATGCTAATTACATTGCCGGTTGCCAAATTGCATTATCTCTTATAGTTTCCGAGATATGGACTATCGATAATTTACACCTTAGGCTCTGCTTCTAACTTGGGCCCAAATTGTAAAATGGTCTTATCTATTGGCGATTTCGTTCCAATTCACATTCCAAGTAATATTCGGCATGCTAATTACATTGCCGGTTGCCAAATTGCATTATCTCTTATAGTTTCCGAGATATGGACTATCGATAATTTACACCTTAGGCTCTGCTTCTAACTTGGGCCCAAATTGTAAAATGGTCTTATCTATTGGCGATTTCGTTCCAATTCACATTCCAAGTAATATTCGGCATGCTAATTACATTGCCGGTTGCCAAATTGCATTATCTATTATAGTTTCCGAGATATGGACTATCGATAATTTACACCTTAGGCTCTGCTTCTAACTTGGGCCCAAATTGTAAAATGGTCTTATCTATTGGCGATTTCGTTCCAATTCACATTCCAAGTAATATTCGGCATGCTAATTACATTGCCGGTTGCCAAATTGCATTATCTCTTATAGTTTCCGAGATATGGACTATCGATAATCTACACCTTAGGCTCTGCTTCTAACTTGGGCCCAAATTGTAAAATGGTCTTATCTATTGGCGATTTCGTTCCAATTCACATTCCAAGTAATATTCGGCATGCTAATTACATTGCCGGTTGCCAAATTGCATTATCTCTTATAGTTTCCGAGATATGGACTATCGATAATTTACACCTTAGGCTCTGCTTCTAACTTGGGCCCAAATTGTAAAATGGTCTTATCTATTGGCGAATTCGTCCCAATTCACATTCCAAGTGATATTCGGCATGCTAATTACATTGCCGGTTGCCAAATTGCATTATCTCTTATAGTTTCCGAGATATGGACAATCGATAATTTACACCTTAGGCTCTGCTTCTAACTTGGGCCCAAATTGTAAAATGGTCTTATCTATTGGCGATTTCGTTCCAATTCACATTTCAAGTAATATTCGGCATGCTAATTACATTGCCGGTTGCCAAATTGCATTATCTCTTATAGTTTCCGAGATATGGACTATCGATAATTTACACCTTAGGCTCTGCTTCTAACTTGGGCCCAAATTGTAAAATGGTCTTATCTATTGGCGATTTCGTTCCAATTCACACTCCTAGTAATATTCGGCATGCTAATTACATTGCCGGTTGCGAAATTGCATTATCTCTTATAGTTTCCGAGATATGGACTATCAATAATTTACACCTTAGGCTCTGCTTCTAACTTGGGCCCAAATTGTAAAATGGTCTTATCTATTGGCGATTTCGTTCCAATTCACATTCCAAGTAATATTCCGCATGCTAATTACATTGCCGGTTGCCAAATTGCATTATCTCTTATAGTTTCCGAGATATGGACTATCGATAATTTACACCTTAGGCTCTGCTTCTAACTTGGGCCCAAATTGTAAAATGGCCTTATCTATTGGCGATTTCGTCCCAATTCACATTCCAAGTAATATTCGGCATGCTAATTACATTGCCGGTTGCCAAATTGAATTATCTCTTATAGTTTCCGAGATATGGACTATCGATAATTTACACCTTCAGGCTCTGCTTCTAACTTGGGCCCAAATTGTAAAATGGTCTTATCTATTGGCGATTTCGTTCCAATTCACATTCCAAGTAATATTCGGCATGCTAATTACATTGCCGGTTGCCAAATTGCATTATCTCTTATAGTTTCCGAGATATGGACTATCGATAATTTACACCTTAGGCTCTGCTTCTAACTTGGGCCCAAATTGTAATATGGTCTTATCTATTGGCGATTTCGTTCCAATTCACATTCCAAGTAATATTCGGCATGCTAATTACATTGCCGGTTGCCAAATTGCATTATCTCTTATAGTTTCCGAGATATGGACTATCGATAATTTACACCTTAGGCTCTGCTTCTAACTTGGGCCCAAATTGTAAAATGGCCTTATCTATTGGCGATTTCGTCCCAATTCACATTCCAAGTAATATTCGGCATGCTAATTACATTGCCGGTTGCGAAATTGCATTATCTCTTATAGTTTCAGAGATATGGACTATCGATAATTTACACCTTAGGCTCTGCTTCTAACTTGGGCCCAAATTGTAAAATGGTCTTATCTATTGGCAATTTCGTTCCAATTCACATTCCAAGTAATATTCGGCATGCTAATTACATTGCCGGTTGCCAAATTGCATTATCTCTTATAGTTTCCGAGATATGGACTATCGATAATTTACACATTAGGCTCTGCTTCTAACTTGGGCCCAAATTGTAAAATGGTCTTATCTATTAGCGATTTCGTTCCAATTCACATTCCAAGTAATATTCGGCATGCTAATTACATTGCCGGTTGCCAAATTGCATTAACTCTTATAGTTTCCGAGATATGGACTATCGATAATTTACACCTTAGGCTCTGCTTCTAACTTGGGCCCAAATTGTAAAATGGTCTTATCTATTGGCGATTTCGTTCCAATTCACATTCCAAGTAATATTCGGCATGCTAATTACATTGCCGGTTGCCAAATTGCATTGTCTCTTATAGTTTCCGAGATATGGACTATCGATAATTTACACCATAGGCTCTGCTTCTAACTTGGGCCCAAATTGTAAAATGGTCTTATCTATTGGCGATTTCGTTCCAATTCACATTCCAAGTAATATTCGGCATGCTAATTACATTGCCGGTTGCCAAATTGCATTATCTCTTATAGTTTCCGAGATATGGACTATCGATAATTTACACCTTAGGCTCTGCTTCTAACTTGGGCCCAAATTGTAAAATGGTCTTATCTATTGGCGATTTCGTTCCAATTCACATTCCAAGTAATATTCGGCATGATAATTACATTGCCGGTTGCCAAATTGCATTATCTCTTATAGTTTCCGAGATATGGACTATCGATAATTTACACCTTAGGCTCTGCTTCTAACTTGGGCCCAAATTGTAAAATGGTCTTATCTATTGGCGATTTCGTCCCAATTCACATTCCAAGTGATATTCGGCATGCTAATTACATTGCCGGTTGCGAAATTGCATTATCTCTTATAGTTTCCGAGATATGGATTATCGATAATTTACACCTTAGGCTCTGCTTCTAACTTGGGCCCAAATTGTAAAATGGTCTTATCTATTGGCGATTTCGTTCCAATTCACATTCCAAGTAATATTCGGCATGCTAATTACATTGCCGGTTGCCAAATTGCATTATCTCTTATAGTTTCCGAGATATGGACTATCGATAATTTACACCTTAGGCTCTGCTTCTAACTTGGGCCCAAATTGTAAAATGGTCTTATCTATTGGCGATTTAGTTGCAATTCACATTCCAAGTAATGTTCGGCATGCTAATTACATTGCCGGTTGCCAAATTGCATTATCTCTTATAGTTTCCGAGATATGGACTATCGACAATTTACACCTTAGGCTCTGCTTCTAACTTGGGCCCAAATTGTAAAATGGTCTTATCTATTGGCGATTTCGTTCCAATTCACATTCCAAGTAATATTCGGCATGCTAATTACATTGCCGGTTGCCAAATTGCATTATCTCTTATAGTTTCCGAGATATGGACTATCGATAATTTACACCTTAGGCTCTGCTTCTAACTTGGGCCCAAATTGTAAAATGGTCTTATCTATTGGCGATTTCGTTCCAATTCACATTCCAAGTAATATTCGGCATGCTAATTACATTGCCGGTTGCCAAATTGCATTATCTCTTATAGTTTCCGAGATATGGACTATCGATAATTTACACCTTAGGCTCTGCTTCTAACTTGGGCCCAAATTGTAAAATGGCCTTATCTATTGGCGATTTCGTACCAATTCACATTCCAAGTAATATTCGGCATGCTAATTACATTGCCGGTTGCGAAATTGCATTATCTCTTATAGTTTCAGAGATATGGACTATCGATAATTTACACCTTAGGCTCTGCTTCTAACTTGGGCCCAAATTGTAACATGGTCTTATCTATTGGCAATTTCGTTCCAATTCACATTCCAAGTAATATTCGGCATGCTAATTACATTGCCGGTTGCCAAATTGCATTATCTCTTATAGTTTCCGAGATATGGACTATCGATAATTTACACATTAGGCTCTGCTTCTAACTTGGGCCCAAATTGTAAAATGGTCTTATCTATTGGCGATTTCGTTCCAATTCACATTCCAAGTAATATTCGGCATGCTAATTACATTGCCGGTTGCCAAATTGCATTAACTCTTATAGTTTCCGAGATATGGACTATCGATAATTTACACCTTAGGCTCTGCTTCTAACTTGGGCCCAAATTGTAAAATGGTCTTATCTATTGGCGATTTCGTTCCAATTCACATTCCAAGTAATATTCGGCATGCTAATTACATTGCCGGTTGCCAAATTGCATTGTCTCTTATAGTTTCCGAGATATGGACTATCGATAATTTACACCATAGGCTCTGCTTCTAACTTGGGCCCAAATTGTAAAATGGTCTTATCTATTGGCGATTTCGTTCCAATTCACATTCCAAGTAATATTCGGCATGCTAATTACATTGCCGGTTGCCAAATTGCATTATCTCTTATAGTTTCCGAGATATGGACTATCGATAATTTACACCTTAGGCTCTGCTTCTAACTTGGGCCCAAATTGTAAAATGGTCTTATCTATTGGCGATTTCGTTCCAATTCACATTCCAAGTAATATTCGGCATGCTAATTACATTGCCGGTTGCCAAATTGCATTATCTCTTATAGTTTCCGAGATATGGACTATCGATAATTTACACCTCAGGCTCTGCTTCTAACTTGGGCCCAAATTGTAAAATGGTCTTATCTATTGGCGATTTCGTTCCAATTCACATTCCAAGTAATATTCGGCATGCTAATTACATTGCCGGTTGCCAAATTGAATTATCTCTTATAGTTTCCGAGATATGGACTATCGATAATTTACACCTTAGGCTCTGCTTCTAACTTGGGCCCAAATTGTAAAATGGTCTTACCTATTGGCGATTTCGTTCCAATTCACATTCCAAGTAATATTCGGCATGCTAATTACATTGCCGGTTGCCAAATTGCATTATCACTTATAGTTTCCGAGATATGGACTATCGATAATTTACACCTTAGGCTCTGCTTCTAACTTGGGCCCAAATTGTAAAATGGTCTTATCTATTGGCGATTTCGTTCCAATTCACATTCCAAGTAATATTCGGCATGCTAATTACATTGCCGGTTGCCAAATTGCATTATCTCTTATAGTTTCCGAGATATGGACTCTCGATAATTTACACCTTAGGCTCTGCTTCTAACTTGGGCCCAAATTGTAAAATGGTCTTATCTATTGGCGATTTCGTCCCAATTCACATTCCAAGTGATATTCGGCATGCTAATTACATTGCCGGTTGCGAAATTGCATTATCTCTTATAGTTTCCGAGATATGGATTATCGATAATTTACACCTTAGGCTCTGCTTCTAACTTGGGCCCAAATTGTAAAATGGTCTTATCTATTGGCGATTTCGTTCCAATTCACATTCCAAGTAATATTCGGCATGCTAATTACATTGCCGGTTGCCAAATTGCATTATCTCTTATAGTTTCCGAGATATAAACTATCGATAATTTACACCTTAGGCTCTGCTTCTAACTTGGGCCCAAATTGTAAAATGGTCTTATCTATTGGCGATTTAGTTGCAATTCACATTCCAAGTAATATTCGGCATGCTAATTACATTGCCGGTTGCCAAATTGCATTATCTCTTATAGTTTCCGAGATATAAACTATCGATAATTTACACCTTAGGCTCTGCTTCTAACTTGGGCCCAAATTGTAAAATGGTCTTATCTATTGGCGATTTCGTTCCAATTCACATTCCAAGTAATATTCGGCATGCTAATTACATTGCCGGTTGCCAAATTGCATTATCTCTTATAGTTTCCGAGATATGGACTATCGATAATTTACACCTTAGGCTCTGCTTCTAACTTGGGCCCAAATTGTAAAATGGTCTTATCTATTGGCGATTTCGTTCCAATTCACATTCCAAGTAATATTCGGCATGCTAATTACATTGCCGGTTGCGAAATTGCATTATCTCTTATAGTTTCTGAGATATGGACTATCGATAATTTACACCTTAGGCTCTGCTTCTAACTTGGGCCCAAATTGTAAAATGGTCTTATCTATTGGCGATTTCGTTCCAATTCACATTCCAAGTAATATTCGGCATGCTAATTACATTGCCGGTTGCCAAATTGCATTATCTCTTATAGTTTCCGAGATATGGACTATCGATAATTTACACCTTAGGCTCTGCTTCTAACTTGGGCCCAAATTGTAAAATGGTCTTACCTATTGGCGATTCCGTTCCAATTCACATTCCAAGTAATATTCGGCATGCTAATTACATTGCCGGTTGCCAAATTGCATTATCTCTTATAGTTTCCGAGATATGGACTATCGATAATTTACACCTTAGGTTCTGCTTCTAACTTGGGCCCAAATTGTAAAATGGTCTTATCTATTGGCGATTTCGTTCCAATTCACATTCCAAGTAATATTCGGCATGCTAATTACATTGCCGGTTGCCAAATTGCATTATCTCTTATAGTTTCCGAGATATGGACTATCGATAATTTACACCTTAGGCCCTGCTTCTAACTTGGGCCCAAATTGTAAAATGGTCTTATCTATTGGCGATTTCGTTCCAATTCACATTCCAAGTAATATTCGGCATGCTAATTACATTGCCGGTTGCCAAATTGAATTATCTCTTATAGTTTCCGAGATATGGACTATCGATAATTTACACCTTAGGCTCTGCTTCTAACTTGTGCCCAAATTGTAAAATGGTCTTATCTATTGGCGATTTCGTTCCAATTCACATTCCAAGTAATATTGGGCATGCTAATTACATTGCCGGTTGCCAAATTGCATTACCTCTTATAGTTTCCGAGATATGGACTATCGATAATTTACACCATAGGCTCTGCTTCTAACTTGGGCCCAAATTGTAAAATGGTCTTACCTATTGGCGATTTCGTTCCAATTCACATTCCAAGTAATATTCGGCATGCTAATTACATTGCCGGTTGCCAAATTGCATTATCTCTTATAGTTTCCGAGATATGGACTATCGACAATTTACACCTTAGGCTCTGCTTCTAACTTGGGCCCAAATTGTAAAATGGTCTTATCTATTGGCGATTTCGTTCCAATTCACATTCCAATTAATATTCGGCATGCTAATTACATTGCCGGTTGCCAAATTGCATTATCTCTTATAGTTTCCGAGATATGGACTATCGATAATTTACACCTTAGGCTCTGCTTCTAACTTGGGCCCAAATTGTAAAATGGTCTTATCTATTGGCGATTTCGTTCCAATTCACATTCCAAGTAATATTCGGCATGCTAATTACATTGCCGGTTGCCAAATTGCATTATCTCTTATAGTTTCCGAGATATGGACTATCGATAATTTACACCTTAGGCTCTGCTTCTAACTTGGGCCCAAATTGTAAAATGGTCTTATCTATTGGCGATTTCGTTCCAATTCACATTCCAAGTAATATTCGGCATGCTAATTACATTGCCGGTTGCCAAATTGCATTATCTATTATAGTTTCCGAGATATGGACTATCGATAATTTACACCTTAGGCTCTGCTTCTAACTTGGGCCCAAATTGTAAAATGGTCTTATCTATTGGCGATTTCGTTCCAATTCACATTCCAAGTAATATTCGGCATGCTAATTACATTGCCGGTTGCCAAATTGCATTATCTCTTATAGTTTCCGAGATATGGACTATCGATAATCTACACCTTAGGCTCTGCTTCTAACTTGGGCCCAAATTGTAAAATGGTCTTATCTATTGGCGATTTCGTTCCAATTCACATTCCAAGTAATATTCGGCATGCTAATTACATTGCCGGTTGCCAAATTGCATTATCTCTTATAGTTTCCGAGATATGGACTATCGATAATTTACACCTTAGGCTCTGCTTCTAACTTGGGCCCAAATTGTAAAATGGTCTTATCTATTGGCGAATTCGTCCCAATTCACATTCCAAGTGATATTCGGCATGCTAATTACATTGCCGGTTGCCAAATTGCATTATCTCTTATAGTTTCCGAGATATGGACAATCGATAATTTACACCTTAGGCTCTGCTTCTAACTTGGGCCCAAATTGTAAAATGGTCTTATCTATTGGCGATTTCGTTCCAATTCACATTTCAAGTAATATTCGGCATGCTAATTACATTGCCGGTTGCCAAATTGCATTATCTCTTATAGTTTCCGAGATATGGACTATCGATAATTTACACCTTAGGCTCTGCTTCTAACTTGGGCCCAAATTGTAAAATGGTCTTATCTATTGGCGATTTCGTTCCAATTCACACTCCTAGTAATATTCGGCATGCTAATTACATTGCCGGTTGCGAAATTGCATTATCTCTTATAGTTTCCGAGATATGGACTATCAATAATTTACACCTTAGGCTCTGCTTCTAACTTGGGCCCAAATTGTAAAATGGTCTTATCTATTGGCGATTTCGTTCCAATTCACATTCCAAGTAATATTCCGCATGCTAATTACATTGCCGGTTGCCAAATTGCATTATCTCTTATAGTTTCCGAGATATGGACTATCGATAATTTACACCTTAGGCTCTGCTTCTAACTTGGGCCCAAATTGTAAAATGGCCTTATCTATTGGCGATTTCGTCCCAATTCACATTCCAAGTAATATTCGGCATGCTAATTACATTGCCGGTTGCGAAATTGCATTATCTCTTATAGTTTCAGAGATATGGACTATCGATAATTTACACCTTAGGCTCTGCTTCTAACTTGGGCCCAAATTGTAAAATGGTCTTATCTATTGGCGATTTCGTTCCAATTCACATTCCAAGTAATATTCGGCATGCTAATTACATTGCCGGTTGCCAAATTGCATTATCTCTTATAGTTTCCGAGATATGGACTATCGATAATTTACACCTTAGGCTCTGCTTCTAACTTGGGCCCAAATTGTAAAATGGTCTTATCTATTGGCGATTTCGTTCCAATTCACATTCCAAGTAATATTCGGCACGCTAATTACATTGCCGGTTGCCAAATTGAATTATCTCTTATAGTTTCCGAGATATGGACTATCGATAATTTACACCTTAGGCTCTGCTTCTAACTTGGGCCCAAATTGTAAAATGGTCTTACCTATTGGCGATTTCGTTCCAATTCACATTCCAAGTAATATTCGGCATGCTAATTACATTGCCGGTTGCGAAATTGCATTATCTCTTATAGTTTCCGAGATATGGACTATCGATAATTTACACCTTAGGCTCTGCTTCTAACTTGGGCCCAAATTGTAAAATGGTCTTATCTATTGGCGAATTCGTCCCAATTCACATTCCAAGTGATATTCGGCATGCTAATTACATTGCCGGTTGCGAAATTGCATTATCTCTTATAGTTTCCGAGATATGGACTATCAATAATTTACACCTTAGGCTCTGCTTCTAACTTGGGCCCAAATTGTAAAATGGTCTTATCTATTGGCGATTTCGTTCCAATTCACATTCCAAGTAATATTCGGCATGCTAATTACATTGCCGGTTGCCAAATTGCATTATCTCTTATAGTTTCCGAGATATGGACTATCGATAATTTACACATTAGGCTCTGCTTCTAACTTGGGCCCAAATTGTAAAATGGTCTTATCTATTGGCGATTTCGTTCTAATTCACATTCCAAGTAATATTCGGCATGCTAATTACATTGCCGGTTGCCAAATTGCATTATCTCTTATAGTTTCCGAGATATGGACTATCGATAATTTACACCTTAGGCTCTGCTTCTAACTTGGGCCCAAATTGTAAAATGGTCTTATCTATTGGCGATTTCGTTCCAATTCACATTCCAAGTAATATTCGTCATGCTAATTACATTTCCGGTTGCCAAATTGCATTATCTCTTATAGTTTCCGAGATATGGACTATCGATAATTTACACCTTAGGCTCTGCTTCTAACTTGGGCCCAAATTGTAAAATGGTCTTATCTATTGGCGATTTCGTTCCAATTCACATTCCAAGTAATATTCGGCATGCTAATTACATTGCCGGTTGCCAAATTGCATTATCTCTTATAGTTTCCGAGATATGGACTATCGATAATTTACACCTTAGGCTCTGCTTCTAACTTGGGCCCAAATTGTAAAATGGTCTTATCTATTGGCGATTTCGTTCCAATTCACACTCCTAGTAATATTCGGCATGCTAATTACATTGCCGGTTGCGAAATTGCATTATCTCTTATAGTTTCCGAGATATGGACTATCAATAATTTACACCTTAGGCTCTGCTTCTAACTTCGGCCCAAATTGTAAAATGGTCTTATCTATTGGCGATTTCGTTCCAATTCACATTCCAAGTAATATTCGGCATGCTAATTACATTGCCGGTTGCCAAATTGCATTATCTCTTATAGTTTCCGAGATATGGACTATCGATAATTTACACCTTAGGCTCTGCTTCTAACTTGGGCCCAAATTGTAAAATGGTCTTATCTATTGGCGAATTCGTCCCAATTCACATTCCAAGTGATATTCGGCATGCTAATTACATTGCCGGTTGCCAAATTGCATTATCTCTTATAGTTTCCGAGATATGGACAATCGATAATTTACACCTTAGGCTCTGCTTCTAACTTGGGCCCAAATTGTAAAATGGTCTTATCTATTGGCGATTTCGTTCCAATTCACATTTCAAGTAATATTCGGCATGCTAATTACATTGCCGGTTGCCAAATTGCATTATCTCTTATAGTTTCCGAGATATGGACTATCGATAATTTACACCTTAGGCTCTGCTTCTAACTTGGGCCCAAATTGTAAAATGGTCTTATCTATTGGCGATTTCGTTCCAATTCACACTCCTAGTAATATTCGGCATGCTAATTACATTGCCGGTTGCGAAATTGCATTATCTCTTATAGTTTCCGAGATATGGACTATCAATAATTTACACCTTAGGCTCTGCTTCTAACTTGGGCCCAAATTGTAAAATGGTCTTATCTATTGGCGATTTCGTTCCAATTCACATTCCAAGTAATATTCCGCATGCTAATTACATTGCCGGTTGCCAAATTGCATTATCTCTTATAGTTTCCGAGATATGGACTATCGATAATTTACACCTTAGGCTCTGCTTCTAACTTGGGCCCAAATTGTAAAATGGCCTTATCTATTGGCGATTTCGTCCCAATTCACATTCCAAGTAATATTCGGCATGCTAATTACATTGCCGGTTGCGAAATTGCATTATCTCTTATAGTTTCAGAGATATGGACTATCGATAATTTACACCTTAGGCTCTGCTTCTAACTTGGGCCCAAATTGTAAAATGGTCTTATCTATTGGCGATTTCGTTCCAATTCACATTCCAAGTAATATTCGGCATGCTAATTACATTGCCGGTTGCCAAATTGCATTATCTCTTATAGTTTCCGAGATATGGACTATCGATAATTTACACCTTAGGCTCTGCTTCTAACTTGGGCCCAAATTGTAAAATGGTCTTATCTATTGGCGATTTCGTTCCAATTCACATTCCAAGTAATATTCGGCACGCTAATTACATTGCCGGTTGCCAAATTGAATTATCTCTTATAGTTTCCGAGATATGGACTATCGATAATTTACACCTTAGGCTCTGCTTCTAACTTGGGCCCAAATTGTAAAATGGTCTTACCTATTGGCGATTTCGTTCCAATTCACATTCCAAGTAATATTCGGCATGCTAATTACATTGCCGGTTGCGAAATTGCATTATCTCTTATAGTTTCCGAGATATGGACTATCGATAATTTACACCTTAGGCTCTGCTTCTAACTTGGGCCCAAATTGTAAAATGGTCTTATCTATTGGCGAATTCGTCCCAATTCACATTCCAAGTGATATTCGGCATGCTAATTACATTGCCGGTTGCGAAATTGCATTATCTCTTATAGTTTCCGAGATATGGACTATCGATAATTTACACCTTAGGCTCTGCTTCTAACTTGGGCCCAAATTGTAAAATGGTCTTATCTATTGGCGATTTCGTTCTAATTCACATTCCAAGTAATATTCGGCATGCTAATTACATTGCCGGTTGCCAAATTGCATTATCTCTTATAGTTTCCGAGATATGGACTATCGATAATTTACACCTTAGGCTCTGCTTCTAACTTGGGCCCAAATTGTAAAATGGTCTTATCTATTGGCGATTTCGTTCCAATTCACATTCCAAGTAATATTCGTCATGCTAATTACATTTCCGGTTGCCAAATTGCATTATCTCTTATAGTTTCCGAGATATGGACTATCGATAATTTACACCTTAGGCTCTGCTTCTAACTTGGGCCCAAATTGTAAAATGGTCTTATCTATTGGCGATTTCGTTCCAATTCACATTCCAAGTAATATTCGGCATGCTAATTACATTGCCGGTTGCCAAATTGCATTATCTCTTATAGTTTCCGAGATATGGACTATCGATAATTTACACCTTAGGCTCTGCTTCTAACTTGGGCCCAAATTGTAAAATGGTCTTATCTATTGGCGATTTCGTTCCAATTCACACTCCTAGTAATATTCGGCATGCTAATTACATTGCCGGTTGCGAAATTGCATTATCTCTTATAGTTTCCGAGATATGGACTATCAATAATTTACACCTTAGGCTCTGCTTCTAACTTGGGCCCAAATTGTAAAATGGTCTTATCTATTGGCGATTTCGTTCCAATTCACATTCCAAGTAATATTCGGCATGCTAATTACATTGCCGGTTGCTAAATTGCATTATCTCTTATAGTTTCCGAGATATGGACTATCGACAATTTACACCTTAGGCTCTGCTTCTAACTTGGGCCCAAATTGTAAATTGGTCTTATCTATTGGCGATTTCGTTCCTATTCACATTCCAATTAATATTCGGCATGCTAATTACATTGCCGGTTGCCAAATTGCATTATCTCTTATAGTTTCCGAGATATGGACTATCGATAATTTACACCTTAGGCTCTGCTTCTAACTTGGGCCCAAATTGTAAAATGGTCTTATCTATTGGCGATTTCGTTCCAATTCACATTCCAAGTAATATTCGGCATGCTAATTACATTGCCGGTTGCCAAATTGCATTATCTCTTATAGTTTCCGAGATATGGACTATCGATAATTTACACCTTAGGCTCTGCTTCTAACTTGGGCCCAAATTGTAAAATGGTCTTATCTATTGGCGATTTCGTTCCAATTCACATTCCAAGTAATATTCGGCATGCTAATTACATTGCCGGTTGCCAAATTGCATTATCTATTATAGTTTCCGAGATATGGACTATCGATAATTTACACCTTAGGCTCTGCTTCTAACTTGGGCCCAAATTGTAAAATGGTCTTATCTATTGGCGATTTCGTTCCAATTCACATTCCAAGTAATATTCGGCATGCTAATTACATTGCCGGTTGCCAAATTGCATTATCTCTTATAGTTTCCGAGATATGGACTATCGATAATCTACACCTTAGGCTCTGCTTCTAACTTGGGCCCAAATTGTAAAATGGTCTTATCTATTGGCGATTTCGTTCCAATTCACATTCCAAGTAATATTCGGCATGCTAATTACATTGCCGGTTGCCAAATTGCATTATCTCTTATAGTTTCCGAGATATGGACTATCGATAATTTACACCTTAGGCTCTGCTTCTAACTTGGGCCCAAATTGTAAAATGGTCTTATCTATTGGCGAATTCGTCCCAATTCACATTCCAAGTGATATTCGGCATGCTAATTACATTGCCGGTTGCGAAATTGCATTATCTCTTATAGTTTCCGAGATATGGACTATCAATAATTTACACCTTAGGCTCTGCTTCTAACTTGGGCCCAAATTGTAAAATGGTCTTATCTATTGGCGATTTCGTTCCAATTCACATTCCAAGTAATATTCGGCATGCTAATTACATTGCCGGTTGCCAAATTGCATTATCTCTTATAGTTTCCGAGATATGGACTATCGATAATTTACACATTAGGCTCTGCTTCTAACTTGGGCCCAAATTGTAAAATGGTCTTATCTATTGGCGATTTCGTTCCAATTCACATTCCAAGTAATATTCGGCATGCTAATTACATTGCCGGTTGCCAAATTGCATTATCTCTTATAGTTTCCGAGATATGGACTATCGATAATTTACACCTTAGGCTCTGCTTCTAACTTGGGCCCAAATTGTAAAATGGTCTTATCTATTGGCGATTTCGTTCCAATTCACATTCCAAGTAATATTCGTCATGCTAATTACATTGCCGGTTGCCAAATTGCATTATCTCTTATAGTTTCCGAGATATGGACTATCGATAATTTACACCTTAGGCTCTGCTTCTAACTTGGGCCCAAATTGTAAAATGGTCTTATCTATTGGCGATTTCGTTCCAATTCACATTTCAAGTAATATTCGGCATGCTAATTACATTGCCGGTTGCCAAATTGCATTATCTCTTATAGTTTCCGAGATATGGACTATCGATAATTTACACCTTAGGCTCTGCTTCTAACTTGGGCCCAAATTGTAAAATGGTCTTATCTATTGGCGATTTCGTTCCAATTCACACTCCTAGTAATATTCGGCATGCTAATTACATTGCCGGTTGCGAAATTGCATTATCTCTTATAGTTTCCGAGATATGGACTATCAATAATTTACACCTTAGGCTCTGCTTCTAACTTGGGCCCAAATTGTAAAATGGTCTTATCTATTGGCGATTTCGTTCCAATTCACATTCCAAGTAATATTCGGCATGCTAATTACATTGCCGGTTGCCAAATTGCATTATCTCTTATAGTTTCCGAGATATGGACTATCGATAATTTACACCTTAGGCTCTGCTTCTAACTTGGGCCCAAATTGTAAAATGGCCTTATCTATTGGCGATTTCGTCCCAATTCACATTCCAAGTAATATTCGGCATGCTAATTACATTGCCGGTTGCGAAATTGCATTATCTCTTATAGTTTCAGAGATATGGACTATCGATAATTTACACCTTAGGCTCTGCTTCTAACTTGGGCCCAAATTGTAAAATGGTCTTATCTATTGGCGATTTCGTTCCAATTCACATTCCAAGTAATATTCGGCATGCTAATTACATTGCCGGTTGCCAAATTGCATTATCTCTTATAGTTTCCGAGATATGGACTATCGATAATTTACACCTTAGGCTCTGCTTCTAACTTGGGCCCAAATTGTAAAATGGTCTTATCTATTGGCGATTTCGTTCCAATTCACATTCCAAGTAATATTCGGCACGCTAATTACATTGCCGGTTGCCAAATTGAATTATCTCTTATAGTTTCCGAGATATGGACTATCGATAATTTACACCTTAGGCTCTGCTTCTAACTTGGGCCCAAATTGTAAAATGGTCTTACCTATTGGCGATTTCGTTCCAATTCACATTCCAAGTAATATTCGGCATGCTAATTACATTGCCGGTTGCGAAATTGCATTATCTCTTATAGTTTCCGAGATATGGACTATCGATAATTTACACCTTAGGCTCTGCTTCTAACTTGGGCCCAAATTGTAAAATGGTCTTATCTATTGGCGAATTCGTCCCAATTCACATTCCAAGTGATATTCGGCATGCTAATTACATTGCCGGTTGCGAAATTGCATTATCTCTTATAGTTTCCGAGATATGGACTATCAATAATTTACACCTTAGGCTCTGCTTCTAACTTGGGCCCAAATTGTAAAATGGTCTTATCTATTGGCGATTTCGTTCCAATTCACATTCCAAGTAATATTCGGCATGCTAATTACATTGCCGGTTGCCAAATTGCATTATCTCTTATAGTTTCCGAGATATGGATTATCGATAATTTACACATTAGGCTCTGCTTCTAACTTGGGCCCAAATTGTAAAATGGTCTTATCTATTGGCGATTTCGTTCTAATTCACATTCCAAGTAATATTCGGCATGCTAATTACATTGCCGGTTGCCAAATTGCATTATCTCTTATAGTTTCCGAGATATGGACTATCGATAATTTACACCTTAGGCTCTGCTTCTAACTTGGGCCCAAATTGTAAAATGGTCTTATCTATTGGCGATTTCGTTCCAATTCACATTCCAAGTAATATTCGTCATGCTAATTACATTGCCGGTTGCCAAATTGCATTATCTCTTATAGTTTCCGAGATATGGACTATCGATAATTTACACCTTAGGCTCTGCTTCTAACTTGGGCCCAAATTGTAAAATGGTCTTATCTATTGGCGATTTCGTTCCAATTCACATTCCAAGTAATATTCGGCATGCTAATTACATTGCCGGTTGCCAAATTGCATTATCTCTTATAGTTTCCGAGATATGGACTATCGATAATTTACACCTTAGGCTCTGCTTCTAACTTGGGCCCAAATTGTAAAATGGTCTTATCTATTGGCGATTTCGTTCCAATTCACACTCCTAGTAATATTCGGCATGCTAATTACATTGCCGGTTGCGAAATTGCATTATCTCTTATAGTTTCCGAGATATGGACTATCAATAATTTACACCTTAGGCTCTGCTTCTAACTTGGGCCCAAATTGTAAAATGGTCTTATCTATTGGCGATTTCGTTCCAATTCACATTCCAAGTAATATTCGGCATGCTAATTACATTGCCGGTTGCCAAATTGCATTATCTCTTATAGTTTCCGAGATATGGACTATCGATAATTTACACCTTAGGCTCTGCTTCTAACTTGGGCCCAAATTGTAAAATGGCCTTATCTATTGGCGATTTCGTCCCAATTCACATTCCAAGTAATATTCGGCATGCTAATTACATTGCCGGTTGCGAAATTGCATTATCTCTTATAGTTTCAGAGATATGGACTATCGATAATTTACACCTTAGGCTCTGCTTCTAACTTGGGCCCAAATTGTAAAATGGTCTTATCTATTGGCGATTTCGTTCCAATTCACATTCCAAGTAATATTCGGCATGCTAATTACATTGCCGGTTGCCAAATTGCATTATCTCTTATAGTTTCCGAGATATGGACTATCGATAATTTACACCTTAGGCTCTGCTTCTAACTTGGGCCCAAATTGTAAAATGGTCTTATCTATTGGCGATTTCGTTCCAATTCACATTCCAAGTAATATTCGGCATGCTAATTACATTGCCGGTTGCCAAATTGAATTATCTCTTATAGTTTCCGAGATATGGACTATCGATAATTTACACCTTAGGCTCTGCTTCTAACTTGGGCCCAAATTGTAAAATGGTCTTACCTATTGGCGATTTCGTTCCAATTCACATTCCAAGTAATGTTCGGCATGCTAATTACATTGCCGGTTGCGAAATTGCATTATCTCTTATAGTTTCCGAGATATGGACTATCGATAATTTACACCTTAGGCTCTGCTTCTAACTTGGGCCCAAATTGTAAAATGGTCTTATCTATTGGCGATTTCGTTCCAATTCACATTCCAAGTAATATTCGGCATGCTAATTACATTGCCGGTTGCCAAATTGCATTATCTCTTATAGTTTCCGAGATATGGACTATCGATAATTTACACCTTAGGCTCTGCTTCTAACTTGGGCCCAAATTGTAAAATGGTCTTATCTATTAGCGATTTCGTCCCAATTCACATTCCAAGTGATATTCGGCATGCTAATTACATTGCCGGTTGCGAAATTGCATTATCTCTTATAGTTTCCGAGATATGGACTATCAATAATTTACACCTTAGGCTCTGCTTCTAACTTGGGCCCAAATTGTAAAATTGTCTTATCTATTGGCGATTTCGTTCCAATTCACATTCCAAGTAATATTCGGCATGCTAATTGCATTGCCGGTTGCCAAATTGCATTATCTCTTATAGTTTCCGAGATATGGACTATCGATAATTTACACCTTAGGCTCTGCTTCTAACTTGGTCCCAAATTGTAAAATGGTCTTATCTATTGGCGATTTCGTTCCAATTCACATTCCAAGTAATATTCGGCATGCTAATTACATTGCCGGTTGCCAAATTGCATTATCTCTTATAGTTTCCGAGATATGGACTATCGATAATTTACACCTCAGGCTCTGCTTCTAACTTGGGCCCAAATTGTAAAATGGTCTTATCTATTGGCGATTTCGTTCCAATTCACATTCCAAGTAATATTCGGCATGCTAATTACATTGCCGGTTGCCAAATTGAATTATCTCTTATAGTTTCCGAGATATGGACTATCGATAATTTACACTTTAGGCTCTGCTTCTAACTTGGGCCCAAATTGTAAAATGGTCTTACCTATTGGCGATTTCGTTCCAATTCACATTCCAAGTAATATTCGGCATGCTAATTACATTGCCGTTTGCCAAATTGCATTATCTCTTATAGTTTCCGAGATATGGACTATCGATAATTTACACCTTAGGCTCTGCTTCTAACTTGGGCCCAAATTGTAAAATGGCCTTATCTATCGGCGATTTCGTTCCAATTCACATTCCAAGTAATATTCGGCATGCTAATTACATTGCCGGTTGCCAAATTGCATTATCTCTTATAGTTTCCGAGATATGGACTATCGATAATTTACACCTTAGGCTCTGCTTCTAACTTGGGCCCAAATTGTAAAATGGTCTTATCTATTGGCGATTTCGTTCCAATTCACATTCCAAGTAATATTCGGCATGCTAATTACATTGCCGGTTGCCAAATTGCATTATCTCTTATAGTTTCCGAGATATGGACTATCAATAATTTTCACCTTAGGCTCTGCTTCTAACTTGGGCCTAAATTGTAAAATGGCCTTATCTATTGGCGATTTCGTCCCAATTCACATTCCGAGTAATATTCGGCATGCTAATTACATTGCCGGTTGCGAAATTGCATTATCTCTTATAGTTTCAGAGATATGGACTATCGATAATTTACACCTTAGGCTCTGCTTCTAACTTGGGCCCAAATTGTAAAATGGTCTTATCTATTGGCAATTTCGTTCCAATTCACATTCCAAGTAATATTCGGCATGCTAATTACATTGCCGGTTGCCAAATTGCATTATCTCTTATAGTTTCCGAGATATGGACTATCGATAATTTACACCTTAGGCTCTGCTTCTAACTTGGGCCCAAATTGTAAAATGGTCTTATCTATTGGCGATTTCGTTCCAATTCACATTCCAAGTAATATTCGGCATGCTAATTACATTGCCGGTTGCCAAATTGCATTAACTCTTATAGTTTCCGAGATATGGACTATCGATAATTTACACCTTAGGCTCTGCTTCTAACTTGGGCCCAAATTGTAAAATGGTCTTATCTATTGGCGATTTCGTTCCAATTCACATTCCAAGTAATATTCGGCATGCTAATTACATTGCCGGTTGCCAAATTGCATTATCTCTTATAGTTTCCGAGATATGGACTATCGATAATTTACACCATAGGCTCTGCTTCTAACTTGGACCCAAATTGTAAAATGGTCTTATCTATTGGCGATTTCGTTCCAATTCACATTCCAAGTAATATTCGGCATGCTAATTACATTGCCGGTTGCCAAATTGCATTATCTCTTATAGTTTCCGAGATATGGACTATCGATAATTTACACCTTAGGCTCTGCTTCTAACTTGGGCCCAAATTGTAAAATGGTCTTACCTATTGGCGATTTCGTTCCAATTCACATTCCAAGTAATATTCGGCATGCTAATTACATTGCCGTTTGCCAAATTGCATTATCTCTTATAGTTTCCGAGATATGGACTATCGATAATTTACACCTTAGGCTCTGCTTCTAACTTGGGCCCAAATTGTAAAATGGCCTTATCTATTGGCGATTTCGTTCCAATTCACATTCCAAGTAATATTCGGCATGCTAATTACATTGCCGGTTGCCAAATTGCATTATCTCTTATAGTTTCCGAGATATGGACTATCGATAATTTACACCTTAGGCTCTGCTTCTAACTTGGGCCCAAATTGTAAAATGGTCTTATCTATTGGCGATTTCGTTCCAATTCACATTCCAAGTAATATTCGGCATGCTAATTACATTGCCGGTTGCCAAATTGCATTATCTCTTATAGTTTCCGAGATATGGACTATCAATAATTTACACCTTAGGCTCTGCTTCTAACTTGGGCCCAAATTGTAAAATGGCCTTATCTATTGGCGATTTCGTCCCAATTCACATTCCGAGTAATATTCGGCATGCTAATTACATTGCCGGTTGCGAAATTGCATTATCTCTTATAGTTTCAGAGATATGGACTATCGATAATTTACACCTTAGGCTCTGCTTCTAACTTGGGCCCAAATTGTAAAATGGTCTTATCTATTGGCAATTTCGTTCCAATTCACATTCCAAGTTATATTCGGCATGCTAATTACATTGCCGGTTGCCAAATTGCATTATCTCTTATAGTTTCCGAGATATGGACTATCGATAATTTACACCTTAGGCTCTGCTTCTAACTTGGGCCCAAATTGTAAAATGGTCTTATCTATTGGCGATTTCCTTCCAATTCACATTCCAAGTAATATTCGGCATGCTAATTACATTGCCGGTTGCCAAATTGCATTAACTCTTATAGTTTCCGAGATATGGACTATCGATAATTTACACCTCAGGCTCTGCTTCTAACTTGGGCCCAAATTGTAAAATGGTCTTATCTATTGGCGATTTCGTTCCAATTCACATTCCAAGTAATATTCGGCATGCTAATTACATTGCCGGTTGCCAAATTGAATTATCTCTTATAGTTTCCGAGATATGGACTATCGATAATTTACACCTTAGGCTCTGCTTCTAACTTGGGCCCAAATTGTAAAATGGTCTTATCTATTGGCGATTTCGTTCCAATTCACATTCCAAGTAATATTCGGCATGCTAATTACATTGCCGGTTGCCAAATTGCATTATCTCTTATAGTTTGCGAGATATGGACTATCGATAATTTACACCTTAGGCTCCGCTTCTAACTTGGGCCCTAATTGTAAAATGGTCTTATCTATTAGCGATTTCGTCCCAATTCACATTCCAAGTGATATTCGGCATGCTAATTACATTGCCGGTTGCGAAATTGCATTATCTCTTATAGTTTCCGAGATATGGACTATCAATAATTTACACCTTAGGCTCTGCTTCTAACTTGGGCCCAAATTGTAAAATGGTCTTATCTATTGGCGATTTCGTTCCAATTCACATTCCAAGTAATATTCGGCATGCTAATTGCATTGCCCATTGCCAAATTGCATTATCTCTTATAGTTTCCGAGATATGGACTATCGATAATTTACACCTTAGGCTCTGCTTCTAACTTGGTCCCAAATTGTAAAATGGTCTTATCTATTGGCGATTTCGTTCCAATTCACATTCCAAGTAATATTCGGCATGCTAATTACATTGCCGGTTGCCAAATTGCATTATCTCTTATAGTTTCCGAGATATGGACTATCGATAATTTACACCTCAGGCTCTGCTTCTAACTTGGGCCCAAATTGTAAAATGGTCTTATCTATTGGCGATTTCGTTCCAATTCACATTCCAAGTAATATTCGGCATGCTAATTACATTGCCGGTTGCCAAATTGCATTATCTCTTATAGTTTCCGAGATATGGACTATCGATAATTTACACCATAGGCTCTGCTTCTAACTTGGACCCAAATTGTAAAATGGTCTTATCTATTGGCGATTTCGTTCCAATTCACATTCCAAGTAATATTCGGCATGCTAATTACATTGCCGGTTGCCAAATTGCATTATCTCTTATAGTTTCCGAGATATGGACTATCGATAATTTACACCTCAGGCTCTGCTTCTAACTTGGGCCCAAATTGTAAAATGGTCTTATCTATTGGCGATTTCGTTCCAATTCACATTCCAAGTAATATTCGGCATGCTAATTACATTGCCGGTTGCCAAATTGAATTATCTCTTATAGTTTCCGAGATATGGACTATCGATAATTTACACCTTAGGCTCTGCTTCTAATTTGGGCCCAAATTGTAAAATGGTCTTATCTATTGGCGATTTCGTTCCAATTCACATTCCAAGTAATATTCGGCATGCTAATTACATTGCCGGTTGCCAAATTGCATTATCTCTTATAGTTTCCGAGATATGGACTATCGATAATTTACACCTTAGGCTCTGCTTCTAACTTGGGCCCTAATTGTAAAATGGTCTTATCTATTAGCGATTTCGTCCCAATTCACATTCCAAGTGATATTCGGCATGCTAATTACATTGCCGGTTGCGAAATTGCATTATCTCTTATAGTTTCCGAGATATGGACTATCAATAATTTACACCTTAGGCTCTGCTTCTAACTTGGGCCCAAATTGTAAAATGGTCTTATCTATTGGCGATTTCGTTCCAATTCATATTCCAAGTAATATTCGGCATGCTAATTGCATTGCCGATTGCCAAATTGCATTATCTCTTATAGTTTCCGAGATATGGACTATCGATAATTTACACCTTAGGCTCTGCTTCTAACTTGGTCCCAAATTGTAAAATGGTCTTATCTATTGGCGATTTCGTTCCAATTCACATTCCAAGTAATATTCGGCATGCTAATTACATTGCCGGTTGCCAAATTGCATTATCTCTTATAGTTTCCGAGATATGGACTATCGATAATTTACACCTCAGGCTCTGCTTCTAACTTGGGCCCAAATTGTAAAATGGTCTTATCTATTGGCGATTTCGTTCCAATTCACATTCCAAGTAATATTCGGCATGCTAATTACATTGCCGGTTGCCAAATTGAATTATCTCTTATAGTTTCCGAGATATGGACTATCGATAATTTACACCTTAGGCTCTGCTTCTAACTTGGGCCCAAATTGTAAAATGGTCTTACCTATTGGCGATTTCGTTCCAATTCACATTCCAAGTAATATTCGGCATGCTAATTACATTGCCGTTTGCCAAATTGCATTATCTCTTATAGTTTCCGAGATATGGACTATCGATAATTTACACCTTAGGCTCTGCTTCTAACTTGGGCCCAAATTGTAAAATGGCCTTATCTATTGGCGATTTCGTTCCAATTCACATTCCAAGTAATATTCGGCATGCTAATTACATTGCCGGTTGCCAAATTGCATTATCTCTTATAGTTTCCGAGATATGGACTATCGATAATTTACACCTTAGGCTCTGCTTCTAACTTGGGCCCAAATTGTAAAATGGTCTTATCTATTGGCGATTTCGTTCCAATTCACATTCCAAGTAATATTCGGCATGCTAATTACATTGCCGGTTGCCAAATTGCATTATCTCTTATAGTTTCCGAGATATGGACTATCAATAATTTACACCTTAGGCTCTGCTTCTAACTTGGGCCCAAATTGTAAAATGGCCTTATCTATTGGCGATTTCGTCCCAATTCACATTCCGAGTAATATTCGGCATGCTAATTACATTGCCGGTTGCGAAATTGCATTATCTCTTATAGTTTCAGAGATTTGGACTATCGATAATTTACACCTTAGGCTCTGCTTCTAACTTGGGCCCAAATTGTAAAATGGTCTTATCTATTGGCAATATCGTTCCAATTCACATTCCAAGTAATATTCGGCATGCTAATTACATTGCCGGTTGCCAAATTGCATTATCTCTTATAGTTTCCGAGATATGGACTATCGATAATTTACACCTTAGGCTCTGCTTCTAACTTGGGCCCAAATTGTAAAATGGTCTTATCTATTGGCGATTTCGTTCCAATTCACATTCCAAGTAATATTCGGCATGCTAATTACATTGCCGGTTGCCAAATTGCATTAACTCTTATAGTTTCCGAGATATGGACTATCGATAATTTACACCTTAGGCTCTGCTTCTAACTTGGGCCCAAATTGTAAAATGGTCTTATCTATTGGCGATTTCGTTCCCATTCACATTCCAAGTAATATTCGGCATGCTAATTACATTGCCGGTTGCCAAATTGCATTATCTCTTATAGTTTCCGAGATATGGACTATCGATAATTTACACCATAGGCTCTGCTTCTAACTTGGACCCAAATTGTAAAATGGTCTTATCTATTGGCGATTTCGTTCCAATTCACATTCCAAGTAATAATCGGCATGCTAATTACATTGCCGGTTGCCAAATTGCATTATCTCTTATAGTTTCCGATATATGGACTATCGATAATTTACACCTCAGGCTCTGCTTCTAACTTGGGCCCAAATTGTAAAATGGTCTTATCTATTGGCGATTTCGTTCCAATTCACATTCCAAGTAATATTCGGCATGCTAATTACATTGCCGGTTGCCAAATTGAATTATCTCTTATAGTTTCCGAGATATGGACTATCGATAATTTACACCTTAGGCTCTGCTTCTAACTTGGGCCCAAATTGTAAAATGGTCTTATCTATTGGCGATTTCGTTCCAATTCACATTCCAAGTAATATTCGGCATGCTAATTACATTGCCGGTTGCCAAATTGCATTATCTCTTATAGTTTCCGAGATATGGACTATCGATAATTTACACCTTAGGCTCTGCTTCTAACTTGGGCCCAAATTGTAAAATGGTTTTATCTATTGGCGATTTCGTTCCAATTCACATTCCAAGTAATATTCGGCATGCTAATTACATTGCCGGTTGCCAAATTGCATTATCTCTTATAGTTTCCGAGATATGGACTATCGATAATTTACACCTCAGGCTCTGCTTCTAACTTGGGCCCAAATTGTAAAATGGTCTTATCTATTGGCGATTTCGTTCCAATTCACATTCCAAGTAATATTCGGCATGCTAATTACATTGCCGGTTGCCAAATTGAATTATCTCTTATAGTTTCCGAGATATGGACTATCGATAATTTACACCTTAGGCTCTGCTTCTAACTTGGGCCCAAATTGTAAAATGGTCTTACCTATTGGCGATTTCGTTCCAATTCACATTCCAAGTAACATTCGGCATGCTAATTACATTGCCGGTTGCCAAATTGCATTATCTCTTATAGTTTCCGAGATATGGACTATCGATAATTTACACCTCAGGCTCTGCTTCTAACTTGGGCCCAAATTGTAAAATGGTCTTATCTATTGGCGATTTCGTTCCAATTCACATTCCAAGTAATATTCGGCATGCTAATTACATTGCCGGTTGCCAAATTGCATTATCTCTTATAGTTTCCGAGATATGGACTATCAATAATTTACACCTTAGGCTCTGCTTCTAACTTGGGCCCAAATTGTAAAATGGCCTTATCTATTGGCGATTTCGTCCCAATTCACATTCCGAGTAATATTCGGCATGCTAATTACATTGCCGGTTGCGAAATTGCATTATCTCTTATAGTTTCAGAGATATGGACTATCGATAATTTACACCTTAGGCTCTGCTTCTAACTTGGGCCCAAATTGTAAAATGGTCTTATCTATTGGCGATTTCGTTCCAATTCACATTCCAAGTAATATTCGGCATGCTAATTACATTGCCGGTTGCCAAATTGCATTATCTCTTATAGTTTCCGAGATATGGACTATCAATAATTTACACCTTAGGCTCTGCTTCTAACTTGGGCCCAAATTGTAAAATGGCCTTATCTATTGGCGATTTCGTCCCAATTCACATTCCGAGTAATATTCGGCATGCTAATTACATTGCCGGTTGCGAAATTGCATTATCTCTTATAGTTTCAGAGATATGGACTATCGATAATTTACACCTTAGGCTCTGCTTCTAACTTGGGCCCAAATTGTAAAATGGTCTTATCTATTGGCAATTTCGTTCCAATTCACATTCCAAGTAATATTCGGCATGCTAATTACATTGCCGGTTGCCAAATTGCATTATCTCTTATAGTTTCCGAGATATGGACTATCGATAATTTACACCTTAGGCTCTGCTTCTAACTTGGGCCCAAATTGTAAAATGGTCTTAACTATTGGCGATTTCGTTCCAATTCACATTCCAAGTAATATTCGGCATGCTAATTACATTGGTGGTTGCCAAATTGCATTAACTCTTATAGTTTCCGAGATATGGACTATCGATAATTTACACCTTAGGCTCTGCTTCTAACTTGGGCCCAAATTGTAAAATGGTCTTATCTATTGGCGATTTCGTTCCAATTCACATTCCAAGTAATATTCGGCATGCTAATTACATTGCCGGTTGCCAAATTGCATTATCTCTTATAGTTTCCGAGATATGGACTATCGATAATTTACACCTCAGGCTCTGCTTCTAACTTGGGCCCAAATTGTAAAATGGTCTTATCTATTGGCGATTTCGTTCCAATTCACATTCCAAGTAATATTCGGCATGCTAATTACATTGCCGGTTGCCAAATTGAATTATCTCTTATAGTTTCCGAGATATGGACTATCGATAATTTACACCTCAGGCTCTGCTTCTAACTTGGGCCCAAATTGTAAAATGGTCTTATCTATTGGCGATTTCGTTCCAATTCACATTCCAAGTAATATTCGGCATGCTAATTACATTGCCGGTTGCCAAATTGAATTATCTCTTATAGTTTCCGAGATATGGACTATCGATAATTTACACCTTAGGCTCTGCTTCTAACTTGGGCCCAAATTGTAAAATGGTCTTATCTATTGGCGATTTCGTTCCAATTCACATTCCAAGTAATATTCGGCATGCTAATTACATTGCCGGTTGCCAAATTGCATTATCTCTTATAGTTTCCGAGATATGGACTATCGATAATTTACACCTTAGGCTCTGCTTCTAACTTGGGCCCAAATTGTAAAATGGTCTTATCTATTGGCGATTTCGTTCCAATTCACATTCCAAGTAATATTCGGCATGCTAATTACATTGCCGGTTGCCAAATTGCATTATCTCTTATAGTTTCCGAGATATGGACTATCGATAATTTACACCTCAGGCTCTGCTTCTAACTTGGGCCCAAATTGTAAAATGGTCTTATCTATTGGCGATTTCGTTCCAATTCACATTCCAAGTAATATTCGGCATGCTAATTACATTGCCGGTTGCCAAATTGAATTATCTCTTATAGTTTCCGAGATATGGACTATCCATAATTTACACCTTAGGCTCTGCTTCTAACTTGGGCCCAAATTGTAAAATGGTCTTACCTATTGGCGATTTCGTTCCAATTCACATTCCAAGTAATATTCGGCATGCTAATTACATTGCCGGTTGCCAAATTGCATTATCTCTTATAATTTCCGAGATATGGACTATCGATAATTTACACCTCGGGCTCTGCTTCTAACTTGGGCCCAAATTGTAAAATGGTCTTATCTATTGGCGATTTCGTTCCAATTCACATTCCAAGTAATATTCGGCATGCTAATTACATTGCCGGTTGCCAAATTGCATTATCTCTTATAGTTTCCGAGATATGGACTATCGATAATTTACACCTTAGGCTCTGCTTCTAACTTGGGCCCAAATTGTAAAATGGTCTTATCTATTGGCGATTTCGTTCCAATTCACATTCCAAGTAATATTCGGCATGCTAATTACATTGCCGGTTGCCAAATTGAATTATCTCTTATAGTTTCCGAGATATGGACTATCGATAATTTACACCTTAGGCTCTGCTTCTAACTTGGGCCCAAATTGTAAAATGGTCTTATCTATTGGCGATTTCGTCCCAATTCACATTCCAAGTGATATTCGGCATGCTAATTACATTGCCGGTTGCGAAATTGCATTATCTCTTATAGTTTCCGAGATATGGATTATCGATAATTTACACCTTAGGCTCTGCTTCTAACTTGGGCCCAAATTGTAAAATGGTCTTATCTATTGGCGATTTCGTTCCAATTCACATTCCAAGTAATATTCGGCATGCTAATTACATTGCCGGTTGCCAAATTGCATTATCTCTTATAGTTTCCGAGATATGGACTATCGATAATTTACACCTTAGGCTCTGCTTCTAACTTGGGCCCAAATTGTAAAATGGTCTTATCTATTGGCGATTTCGTCCCAATTCACATTCCAAGTGATATTCGGCATGCTAATTACATTGCCGGTTGCGAAATTGCATTATCTCTTATAGTTTCCGAGATATGGATTATCGATAATTTACACCTTAGGCTCTGCTTCTAACTTGGGCCCAAATTGTAAAATGGTCTTATCTATTGGCGATTTCGTTCCAATTCACATTCCAAGTAATATTCGGCATGCTAATTACATTGCCGGTTGCCAAATTGCATTATCTCTTATAGTTTCCGAGATATGGACTATCGATAATTTACACCTTAGGCTCTGCTTCTAACTTGGGCCCAAATTGTAAAATGGTCTTATCTATTGGCGATTTAGTTGCAATTCACATTCCAAGTAATATTCGGCATGCTAATTACATTGCCGGTTGCCAAATTGCATTATCTCTTATAGTTTCCGAGATATGGACTATCGATAATTTACACCTTAGGCTCTGCTTCTAACTTGGGCCCAAATTGTAAAATGGTCTTATCTATTGGCGATTTCGTTCCAATTCACATTCCAAGTAATATTCGGCATGCTAATTACATTGCCGGTTGCCAAATTGCATTATCTCTTATAGTTTCCGAGATATGGACTATCGATAATTTACACCTTAGGCTCTGCTTCTAACTTGGGCCCAAATTGTAAAATGGTCTTATCTATTGGCGATTTCGTTCCAATTCACATTCCAAGTAATATTCGGCATGCTAATTACATTGCCGGTTGCCAAATTGCATTATCTCTTATAGTTTCCGAGATATGGACTATCGATAATTTACACCTTAGGCTCTGCTTCTAACTTGGGCCCAAATTGTAATATGGTCTTATCTATTGGCGATTTAGTTGCAATTCACATTCCAAGTAATATTCGGCATGCTAATTACATTGCCGGTTGTCAAATTGCATTATCTCTTATAGTTTCCGAGATATGGACTATCGATAATTTACACCTTAGGCTCTGCTTCTAACTTGGGCCCAAATTGTAAAATGGCCTTATCTATTGGCGATTTCGTCCCAATTCACATTCCAAGTAATATTCGGCATGCTAATTACATTGCCGGTTGCGAAATTGCATTATCTCTTATAGTTTCAGAGATATGGACTATCGATAATTTACACCTTAGGCTCTGCTTCTAACTTGGGCCCAAATTGTAAAATGGTCTTATCTATTGGCAATATCGTTCCAATTCACATTCCAAGTAATATTCGGCATGCTAATTACATTGCCGGTTGCCAAATTGCATTATCTCTTATAGTTTCCGAGATATGGACTATCGATAATTTACACATTTGGCTCTGCTTCTAACTTGGGCCCAAATTGTAAAATGGTCTTATCTATTAGCGATTTCGTTCCAATTCACATTCCAAGTAATATTCGGCATGCTAATTACATTGCCGGTTGCCAAATTGCATTATCTCTTATAGTTTCCGAGATATGGACTATCGATAATTTACACATTTGGCTCTGCTTCTAACTTGGGCCCAAATTGTAAAATGGTCTTATCTATTGGCAATATCGTTCCAATTCACATTCCAAGTAATATTCGGCATGCTAATTACATTGCCGGTTGCCAAATTGCATTAACTCTTATAGTTTCCGAGATATGGACTATCGATAATTTACACCTTAGGCTCTGCTTCTAACTTGGGCCCAAATTGTAAAATGGTCTTATCTATTGGCGATTTCGTTCCAATTCACATTCCAAGTAATATTCGGCATGCTAATTACATTGCCGGTTGCCAAATTGCATTGTCTCTTATAGTTTCCGAGATATGGACTATCGATAATTTACACCATAGGCTCTGCTTCTAACTTGGGCCCAAATTGTAAAATGGTCTTATTTATTGGCGATTTCGTTCCAATTCACATTCCAAGTAATATTCGGCATGCTAATTACATTGCCGGTTGCCAAATTGCATTATCTCTTATAGTTTCCGAGATATGGACTATCGATAATTTACACCTTAGGCTCTGCTTCTAACTTGGGCCCAAATTGTAAAATGGTCTTATCTATTGGCGATTTCGTTCCAATTCACATTCCAAGTAATATTCGGCATGCTAATTACATTGCCGGTTGCCAAATTGCATTATCTCTTATAGTTTCCGAGATATGGACTATCGATAATTTACACCTTAGGCTCTGCTTCTAACTTGGGCCCAAATTGTAAAATGGTCTTATCTATTGGCGATTTCGTTCCAATTCACATTCCAAGTAATATTCGGCATGCTAATTACATTGCCGGTTGCCAAATTGCATTATCTCTTATAGTTTCCGAGATATGGACTATCGATAATTTACACCTTAGGCTCTGCTTCTAACTTGGGCCCAAATTGTAAAATGGTCTTATCTATTGGCGATTTCGTTCCAATTCACATTCCAAGTAATATTCGGCATGCTAATTACATTGCCGGTTGCCAAATTGCATTGTCTCTTATAGTTTCCGAGATATGGACTATCGATAATTTACACCATAGGCTCTGCTTCTAACTTGGGCCCAAATTGTAAAATGGTTTTATCTATTGGCGATTTCGTTCCAATTCACATTCCAAGTAATATTCGGCATGCTAATTACATTGCCGGTTGCCAAATTGCATTATCTCTTATAGTTTCCGAGATATGGACTATCGATAATTTACACCTCAGGCTCTGCTTCTAACTTGGGCCCAAATTGTAAAATGGTCTTATCTATTGGCGATTTCGTTCCAATTCACATTCCAAGTAATATTCGGCATGCTAATTACATTGCCGGTTGCCAAATTGAATTATCTCTTATAGTTTCCGAGATATGGACTATCGATAATTTACACCTTAGGCTCTGCTTCTAACTTGGGCCCAAATTGTAAAATGGTCTTACCTATTGGCGATTTCGTTCCAATTCACATTCCAAGTAGCATTCGGCATGCTAATTACATTGCCGGTTGCCAAATTGCATTAACTCTTATAGTTTCCGAGATATGGACTATCGATAATTTACACCTTAGGCTCTGCTTCTAACTTGGGCCCAAATTGTAAAAATGGTCTTATCTATTGGCGATTTCGTTCCAATTCACATTCCAAGTAATATTCGGCATGCTAATTACATTGCCGGTTGCCAAATTGCATTGTCTCTTATAGTTTCCGAGATATGGACTATCGATAATTTACACCATAGGCTCTGCTTCTAACTTGGGCCCAAATTGTAAAATGGTTTTATCTATTGGCGATTTCGTTCCAATTCACATTCCAAGTAATATTCGGCATGCTAATTACATTGCCGGTTGCCAAATTGCATTATCTCTTATAGTTTCCGAGATATGGACTATCGATAATTTACACCTCAGGCTCTGCTTCTAACTTGGGCCCAAATTGTAAAATGGTCTTATCTATTGGCGATTTCGTTCCAATTCACATTCCAAGTAATATTCGGCATGCTAATTACATTGCCGGTTGCCAATTGAATTATCTCTTATAGTTTCCGAGATATGGACTATCGATAATTTACACCTTAGGCTCTGCTTCTAACTTGGGCCCATATTGTAAAATGGTCTTACCTATTGGCGATTTCGTTCCAATTCACATTCCAAGTAACATTCGGCATGCTAATTACATTGCCGGTTGCCAAATTGCATTATCTCTTATAGTTTCCGAGATATGGACTATCGATAATTTACACCTCAGGCTCTGCTTCTAACTTGGGCCCAAATTGTAAAATGGTCTTATCTATTGGCGATTTCGTTCCAATTCACATTCCAAGTAATATTCGGCATGCTAATTACATTGCCGGTTGCCAAATTGCATTATCTCTTATAGTTTCCGAGATATGGACTATCGATAATTTACACCTTAGGCTCTGCTTCTAACTTGGGCCCAAATTGTAAAATGGTCTTATCTATTGGCGATTTCGTTCCAATTCACATTCCAAGTAATATTCGGCATGCTAATTACATTGCCGGTTGCCAAATTGCATTATCTCTTATAGTTTCCGAGATATGGACTATCGATAATTTACACCTTAGGCTCTGCTTCTAACTTGGGCCCAAATTGTAAAATGGTCTTATCTATTGGCGATTTCGTTCCAATTCACATTCCAAGTAATATTCGGCATGCTAATTACATTGCCGGTTGCCAAATTGCATTATCTCTTATAGTTTCCGAGATATGGACTATCGATAATTTACACCTTAGGCTCTGCTTCTAACTTGGGCCCAAATTGTAAAATGGTCTTATCTATTGGCGATTTCGTTCCAATTCACATTCCAAGTAATATTCGGCATGCTAATTACATTGCCGGTTGCCAAATTGCATTGTCTCTTATAGTTTCCGAGATATGGACTATCGATAATTTACACCATAGGCTCTGCTTCTAACTTGGGCCCAAATTGTAAAATGGTTTTATCTATTGGCGATTTCGTTCCAATTCACATTCCAAGTAATATTCGGCATGCTAATTACATTGCCGGTTGCCAAATTGCATTATCTCTTATAGTTTCCGAGATATGGACTATCGATAATTTACACCTCAGGCTCTGCTTCTAACTTGGGCCCAAATTGTAAAATGGTCTTATCTATTGGCGATTTCGTTCCAATTCACATTCCAAGTAATATTCGGCATGCTAATTACATTGCCGGTTGCCAAATTGAATTATCTCTTATAGTTTCCGAGATATGGACTATCGATAATTTACACCTTAGGCTCTGCTTCTAACTTGGGCCCAAATTGTAAAATGGTCTTACCTATTGGCGATTTCGTTCCAATTCACATTCCAAGTAGCATTCGGCATGCTAATTACATTGCCGGTTGCCAAATTGCATTAACTCTTATAGTTTCCGAGATATGGACTATCGATAATTTACACCTTAGGCTCTGCTTCTAACTTGGGCCCAAATTGTAAAATGGTCTTATCTATTGGCGATTTCGTTCCAATTCACATTCCAAGTAATATTCGGCATGCTAATTACATTGCCGGTTGCCAAATTGCATTGTCTCTTATAGTTTCCGAGATATGGACTATCGATAATTTACACCATAGGCTCTGCTTCTAACTTGGGCCCAAATTGTAAAATGGTTTTATCTATTGGCGATTTCGTTCCAATTCACATTCCAAGTAATATTCGGCATGCTAATTACATTGCCGGTTGCCAAATTGCATTATCTCTTATAGTTTCCGAGATATGGACTATCGATAATTTACACCTCAGGCTCTGCTTCTAACTTGGGCCCAAATTGTAAAATGGTCTTATCTATTGGCGATTTCGTTCCAATTCACATTCCAAGTAATATTCGGCATGCTAATTACATTGCCGGTTGCCAAATTGAATTATCTCTTATAGTTTCCGAGATATGGACTATCGATAATTTACACCTTAGGCTCTGCTTCTAACTTGGGCCCATATTGTAAAATGGTCTTACCTATTGGCGATTTCGTTCCAATTCACATTCCAAGTAACATTCGGCATGCTAATTACATTGCCGGTTGCCAAATTGCATTATCTCTTATAGTTTCCGAGATATGGACTATCGATAATTTACACCTCAGGCTCTGCTTCTAACTTGGGCCCAAATTGTAAAATGGTCTTATCTATTGGCGATTTCGTTCCAATTCACATTCCAAGTAATATTCGGCATGCTAATTACATTGCCGGTTGCCAAATTGCATTATCTCTTATAGTTTCCGAGATATGGACTATCAATAATTTACACCTTAGGCTCTGCTTCTAACTTGGGCCCAAATTGTAAAATGGCCTTATCTATTGGCGATTTCGTCCCAATTCACATTCCGAGTAATATTCGGCATGCTAATTACATTGCCGGTTGCGAAATTGCATTATCTCTTATAGTTTCAGAGATATGGACTATCGATAATTTACACCTTAGGCTCTGCTTCTAACTTGGGCCCAAATTGTAAAATGGTCTTATCTATTGGCGATTTCGTTCCAATTCACATTCCAAGTAATATTCGGCATGCTAATTACATTGCCGGTTGCCAAATTGCATTATCTCTTATAGTTTCCGAGATATGGACTATCGATAATTTACACCATAGGCTCTGCTTCTAACTTGGACCCAAATTGTAAAATGGTCTTATCTATTGGCGATTTCGTTCCAATTCACATTCCAAGTAATAATCGGCATGCTAATTACATTGCCGGTTGCCAAATTGCATTATCTCTTATAGTTTCCGAGATATGGACTATCGATAATTTACACCTCAGGCTCTGCTTCTAACTTGGGCCCAAATTGTAAAATGGTCTTATCTATTGGCGATTTCGTTCCAATTCACATTCCAAGTAATATTCGGCATGCTAATTACATTGCCGGTTGCCAAATTGAATTATCTCTTATAGTTTCCGAGATATGGACTATCGATAATTTACACCTTAGGCTCTGCTTCTAACTTGGGCCCAAATTGTAAAATGGTCTTATCTATTGGCGATTTCGTTCCAATTCACATTCCAAGTAATATTCGGCATGCTAATTACATTGCCGGTTGCCAAATTGCATTATCTCTTATAGTTTCCGAGATATGGACTATCGATAATTTACACCTTAGGCTCTGCTTCTAACTTGGGCCCAAATTGTAAAATGGTTTTATCTATTGGCGATTTCGTTCCAATTCACATTCCAAGTAATATTCGGCATGCTAATTACATTGCCGGTTGCCAAATTGCATTATCTCTTATAGTTTCCGAGATATGGACTATCGATAATTTACACCTCAGGCTCTGCTTCTAACTTGGGCCCAAATTGTAAAATGGTCTTATCTATTGGCGATTTCGTTCCAATTCACATTCCAAGTAATATTCGGCATGCTAATTACATTGCCGGTTGCCAAATTGAATTATCTCTTATAGTTTCCGAGATATGGACTATCGATAATTTACACCTTAGGCTCTGCTTCTAACTTGGGCCCAAATTGTAAAATGGTCTTACCTATTGGCGATTTCGTTCCAATTCACATTCCAAGTAACATTCGGCATGCTAATTACATTGCCGGTTGCCAAATTGCATTATCTCTTATAGTTTCCGAGATATGGACTATCGATAATTTACACCTCAGGCTCTGCTTCTAACTTGGCCCAAATTGTAAAATGGTCTTATCTATTGGCGATTTCGTTCCAATTCACATTCCAAGTAATATTCGGCATGCTAATTACATTGCCGGTTGCCAAATTGCATTATCTCTTATAGTTTCCGAGATATGGACTATCAATAATTTACACCTTAGGCTCTGCTTCTAACTTGGCCCAAATTGTAAAATGGCCTTATCTATTGGCGATTTCGTCCCAATTCACATTCCGAGTAATATTCGGCATGCTAATTACATTGCCGGTTGCAAAATTGCATTATCTCTTATAGTTTCAGAGATATGGACTATCGATAATTTACACCTTAGGCTCTGCTTCTAACTTGGGCCCAAATTGTAAAATGGTCTTATCTATTGGCGATTTCGTTCCAATTCACATTCCAAGTAATATTCGGCATGCTAATTACATTGCCGGTTGCCAAATTGCATTATCTCTTATAGTTTCCGAGATATGGACTATCAATAATTTACACCTTAGGCTCTGCTTCTAACTTGGGCCCAAATTGTAAAAAATGGCCTTATCTATTGGCGATTTCGTCCCAATTCACATTCCGAGTAATATTCGGCATGCTAATTACATTGCCGGTTGCGAAATTGCATTATCTCTTATAGTTTCAGAGATATGGACTATCGATAATTTACACCTTAGGCTCTGCTTCTAACTTGGGCCCAAATTGTAAAATGGTCTTATCTATTGGCAATTTCGTTCCAATTCACATTCCAAGTAATATTCGGCATGCTAATTACATTGCCGGTTGCCAAATTGCATTATCTCTTATAGTTTCCGAGATATGGACTATCGATAATTTACACCTTAGGCTCTGCTTCTAACTTGGGCCCAAATTGTAAAATGGTCTTATCTATTGGCGATTTCGTTCCAATTCACATTCCAAGTAATATTCGGCATGCTAATTACATTGCCGGTTGCCAAATTGCATTAACTCTTATAGTTTCCGAGATATGGACTATCGATAATTTACACCTTAGGCTCTGCTTCTAACTTGGGCCCAAATTGTAAAATGGTCTTATCTATTGGCGATTTCGTTCCAATTCACATTCCAAGTAATATTCGGCATGCTAATTACATTGCCGGTTGCCAAATTGCATTATCTCTTATAGTTTCCGAGATATGGACTATCGATAATTTACACCTCAGGCTCTGCTTCTAACTTGGGCCCAAATTGTAAAATGGTCTTATCTATTGGCGATTTCGTTCCAATTCACATTCCAAGTAATATTCGGCATGCTAATTACATTGCCGGTTGCCAAATTGAATTATCTCTTATAGTTTCCGAGATATGGACTATCGATAATTTACACCTTAGGCTCTGCTTCTAACTTGGGCCCAAATTGTAAAATGGTCTTACCTATTGGCGATTTCGTTCCAATTCACATTCCAAGTAACATTCGGCATGCTAATTACATTGCCGGTTGCCAAATTGCATTATCTCTTATAGTTTCCGAGATATGGACTATCGATAATTTACACCTCAGGCTCTGCTTCTAACTTGGGCCCAAATTGTAAAATGGTCTTATCTATTGGCGATTTCGTTCCAATTCACATTCCAAGTAATATTCGGCATGCTAATTACATTGCCGGTTGCCAAATTGCATTATCTCTTATAGTTTCCGAGATATGGACTATCAATAATTTACACCTTAGGCTCTGCTTCTAACTTGGGCCCAAATTGTAAAATGGCCTTATCTATTGGCGATTTCGTCCCAATTCACATTCCGAGTAATATTCGGCATGCTAATTACATTGCCGGTTGCGAAATTGCATTATCTCTTATAGTTTCAGAGATATGGACTATCGATAATTTACACCTTAGGCTCTGCTTCTAACTTGGGCCCAAATTGTAAAATGGTCTTATCTATTGGCGATTTCGTTCCAATTCACATTCCAAGTAATATTCGGCATGCTAATTACATTGCCGGTTGCCAAATTGCATTATCTCTTATAGTTTCCGAGATATGGACTATCAATAATTTACACCTTAGGCTCTGCTTCTAACTTGGGCCCAAATTGTAAAATGGCCTTATCTATTGGCGATTTCGTCCCAATTCACATTCCGAGTAATATTCGGCATGCTAATTACATTGCCGGTTGCGAAATTGCATTATCTCTTATAGTTTCAGAGATATGGACTATCGATAATTTACACCTTAGGTTCTGCTTCTAACTTGGGCCCAAATTGTAAAATGGTCTTATCTATTGGCAATTTCGTTCCAATTCACATTCCAAGTAATATTCGGCATGCTAATTACATTGCCGGTTGCCAAATTGCATTATCTCTTATAGTTTCCGAGATATGGACTATCGATAATTTACACCTTAGGCTCTGCTTCTAACTTGGGCCCAAATTGTAAAATGGTCTTATCTATTGGCGATTTCGTTCCAATTCACATTCCAAGTAATATTCGGCATGCTAATTACATTGCCGGTTGCCAAATTGCATTAACTCTTATAGTTTCCGAGATATGGACTATCGATAATTTACACCTTAGGCTCTGCTTCTAACTTGGGCCCAAATTGTAAAATGGTCTTATCTATTGGCGATTTCGTTCCAATTCACATTCCAAGTAATATTCGGCATGCTAATTATATTGCCGGTTGCCAAATTGCATTATATCTTATAGTTTCCGAGATATGGACTATCGATAATTTACACCATAGGCTCTGCTTCTAACTTGGACCCAAATTGTAAAATGGTCTTATCTATTGGCGATTTCGTTCCAATTCACATTCCAAGTAATATTCGGCATGCTAATTACATTGCCGGTTGCCAAATTGCATTATCTCTTATAGTTTCCGAGATATGGACTATCGATAATTTACACCTCAGGCTCTGCTTCTAACTTGGGCCCAAATTGTAAAATGGTCTTATCTATTGGCGATTTCGTTCCAATTCACATTCCAAGTAATATTCGGCATGCTAATTACATTGCCGGTTGCGAAATTGCATTATCTCTTATAGTTTCAGAGATATGGACTATCGATAATTTACACCTTAGGCTCTGCTTCTAACTTGGGCCCAAATTGTAAAATGGTCTTATCTATTGGCGATTTCGTTCCAATTCACATTCCAAGTAATATTCGGCATGCTAATTACATTGCCGGTTGCCAAATTGCATTATCTCTTATAGTTTCCGAGATATGGACTATCAATAATTTACACCTTAGGCTCTGCTTCTAACTTGGGCCCAAATTGTAAAATGGCCTTATCTATTGGCGATTTCGTCCCAATTCACATTCCGAGTAATATTCGGCATGCTAATTACATTGCCGGTTGCGAAATTGCATTATCTCTTATAGTTTCAGAGATATGGACTATCGATAATTTACACCTTAGGTTCTGCTTCTAACTTGGGCCCAAATTGTAAAATGGTCTTATCTATTGGCAATTTCGTTCCAATTCACATTCCAAGTAATATTCGGCATGCTAATTACATTGCCGGTTGCCAAATTGCATTATCTCTTATAGTTTCCGAGATATGGACTATCGATAATTTACACCTTAGGCTCTGCTTCTAACTTGGGCCCAAATTGTAAAATGGTCTTATCTATTGGCGATTTCGTTCCAATTCACATTCCAAGTAATATTCGGCATGCTAATTACATTGCCGGTTGCCAAATTGCATTAACTCTTATAGTTTCCGAGATATGGACTATCGATAATTTACACCTTAGGCTCTGCTTCTAACTTGGGCCCAAATTGTAAAATGGTCTTATCTATTGGCGATTTCGTTCCAATTCACATTCCAAGTAATATTCGGCATGCTAATTACATTGCCGGTTGCCAAATTGCATTATCTCTTATAGTTTCCGAGATATGGACTATCGATAATTTACACCATAGGCTCTGCTTCTAACTTGGACCCAAATTGTAAAATGGTCTTATCTATTGGCGATTTCGTTCCAATTCACATTCCAAGTAATATTCGGCATGCTAATTACATTGCCGGTTGCCAAATTGCATTATCTCTTATAGTTTCCGAGATATGGACTATCGATAATTTACACCTCAGGCTCTGCTTCTAACTTGGGCCCAAATTGTAAAATGGTCTTATCTATTGGCGATTTCGTTCCAATTCACATTCCAAGTAATATTCGGCATGCTAATTACATTGCCGGTTGCCAAATTGAATTATCTCTTATAGTTTCCGAGATATGGACTATCGATAATTTACACCTTAGGCTCTGCTTCTAACTTGGGCCCAAATTGTAAAATGGTCTTATCTATTGGCGATTTCGTTCCAATTCACATTCCAAGTAATATTCGGCATGCTAATTACATTGCCGGTTGCCAAATTGCATTATCTCTTATAGTTTCCGAGATATGGACTATCGATAATTTACACCTTAGGCTCTGCTTCTAACTTGGGCCCAAATTGTAAAATGGTCTTATCTATTGGCGATTTCGTTCCAATTCACATTCCAAGTAATATTCGGCATGCTAATTACATTGCCGGTTGCCAAATTGCATTATCTCTTATAGTTTCCGAGATATGGACTATCGATAATTTACACCTCAGGCTCTGCTTCTAACTTGGGCCCAAATTGTAAAATGGTCTTATCTATTGGCGATTTCGTTCCAATTCACATTCCAAGTAATATTCGGCATGCTAATTACATTGCCGGTTGCCAAATTGAATTATCTCTTATAGTTTCCGAGATATGGACTATCCATAATTTACACCTTAGGCTCTGCTTCTAACTTGGGCCCAAATTGTAAAATGGTCTTACCTATTGGCGATTTCGTTCCAATTCACATTCCAAGTAATATTCGGCATGCTAATTACATTGCCGGTTGCCAAATTGCATTATCTCTTATAGTTTCCGAGATATGGACTATCGATAATTTACACCTCAGGCTCTGCTTCTAACTTGGGCCCAAATTGTAAAATGGTCTTATCTATTGGCGATTTCGTTCCAATTCACATTCCAAGTAATATTCGGCATGCTAATTACATTGCCGGTTGCCAAATTGAATTATCTCTTATAGTTTCCGAGATATGGACTATCGATAATTTACACCTTAGGCTCTGCTTCTAACTTGGGCCCAAATTGTAAAATGGTCTTATCTATTGGCGATTTCGTCCCAATTCACATTCCAAGTGATATTCGGCATGCTAATTACATTGCCGGTTGCGAAATTGCATTATCTCTTATAGTTTCCGAGATATGGATTATCGATAATTTACACCTTAGGCTCTGCTTCTAACTTGGGCCCAAATTGTAAAATGGTCTTATCTATTGGCGATTTCGTTCCAATTCACATTCCAAGTAATATTCGGCATGCTAATTACATTGCCGGTTGCCAAATTGCATTATCTCTTATAGTTTCCGAGATATGGACTATCGATAATTTACACCTTAGGCTCTGCTTCTAACTTGGGCCCAAATTGTAAAATGGTCTTATCTATTGGCGATTTCGTCCCAATTCACATTCCAAGTGATATTCGGCATGCTAATTACATTGCCGGTTGCGAAATTGCATTATCTCTTATAGTTTCCGAGATATGGATTATCGATAATTTACACCTTAGGCTCTGCTTCTAACTTGGGCCCAAATTGTAAAATGGTCTTATCTATTGGCGATTTCGTTCCAATTCACATTCCAAGTAATATTCGGCATGCTAATTACATTGCCGGTTGCCAAATTGCATTATCTCTTATAGTTTCCGAGATATGGACTATCGATAATTTACACCTTAGGCTCTGCTTCTAACTTGGGCCCAAATTGTAAAATGGTCTTATCTATTGGCGATTTAGTTGCAATTCACATTCCAAGTAATATTCGGCATGCTAATTACATTGCCGGTTGCCAAATTGCATTATCTCTTATAGTTTCCGAGATATGGACTATCGATAATTTACACCTTAGGCTCTGCTTCTAACTTGGGCCCAAATTGTAAAATGGTCTTATCTATTGGCGATTTCGTTCCAATTCACATTCCAAGTAATATTCGGCATGCTAATTACATTGCCGGTTGCCAAATTGCATTATCTCTTATAGTTTCCGAGATATGGACTATCGATAATTTACACCTTAGGCTCTGCTTCTAACTTGGGCCCAAATTGTAAAATGGTCTTATCTATTGGCGATTTCGTTCCAATTCACATTCCAAGTAATATTCGGCATGCTAATTACATTGCCGGTTGCCAAATTGCATTATCTCTTATAGTTTCCGAGATATGGACTATCGATAATTTACACCTTAGGCTCTGCTTCTAACTTGGGCCCAAATTGTAATATGGTCTTATCTATTGGCGATTTAGTTGCAATTCACATTCCAAGTAATATTCGGCATGCTAATTACATTGCCGGTTGTCAAATTGCATTATCTCTTATAGTTTCCGAGATATGGACTATCGATAATTTACACCTTAGGCTCTGCTTCTAACTTGGGCCCAAATTGTAAAATGGCCTTATCTATTGGCGATTTCGTCCCAATTCACATTCCAAGTAATATTCGGCATGCTAATTACATTGCCGGTTGCGAAATTGCATTATCTCTTATAGTTTCAGAGATATGGACTATCGATAATTTACACCTTAGGCTCTGCTTCTAACTTGGGCCCAAATTGTAAAATGGTCTTATCTATTGGCAATATCGTTCCAATTCACATTCCAAGTAATATTCGGCATGCTAATTACATTGCCGGTTGCCAAATTGCATTATCTCTTATAGTTTCCGAGATATGGACTATCGATAATTTACACATTAGGCTCTGCTTCTAACTTGGGCCCAAATTGTAAAATGGTCTTATCTATTAGCGATTTCGTTCCAATTCACATTCCAAGTAATATTCGGCATGCTAATTACATTGCCGGTTGCCAAATTGCATTAACTCTTATAGTTTCCGAGATATGGACTATCGATAATTTACACCTTAGGCTCTGCTTCTAACTTGGGCCCAAATTGTAAAATGGTCTTATCTATTGGCGATTTCGTTCCAATTCACATTCCAAGTAATATTCGGCATGCTAATTACATTGCCGGTTGCCAAATTGCATTGTCTCTTATAGTTTCCGAGATATGGACTATCGATAATTTACACCATAGGCTCTGCTTCTAACTTGGGCCCAAATTGTAAAATGGTCTTATCTATTGGCGATTTCGTTCCAATTCACATTCCAAGTAATATTCGGCATGCTAATTACATTTCCGGTTGCCAAATTGCATTATCTCTTATAGTTTCCGAGATATGGACTATCGATAATTTACACCTTAGGCTCTGCTTCTAACTTGGGCCCAAATTGTAAAATGGTCTTATCTATTGGCGATTTCGTTCCAATTCACATTCCAAGTAATATTCGGCATGCTAATTACATTGCCGGTTGCCAAATTGCATTATCTCTTATAGTTTCCGAGATATGGACTATCGATAATTTACACCTCAGGCTCTGCTTCTAACTTGGGCCCAAATTGTAAAATGGTCTTATCTATTGGCGATTTCGTTCCAATTCACATTCCAAGTAATATTCGGCATGCTAATTACATTGCCGGTTGCCAAATTGAATTATCTCTTATAGTTTCCGAGATATGGACTATCGATAATTTACACCTTAGGCTCTGCTTCTAACTTGGGCCCAAATTGTAAAATGGTCTTACCTATTGGCGATTTCGTTCCAATTCACATTCCAAGTAATATTCGGCATGCTAATTACATTGCCGGTTGCCAAATTGCATTATCTCTTATAGTTTCCGAGATATGGACTATCGATAATTTACACCTTAGGCTCTGCTTCTAACTTGGGCCCAAATTGTAAAATGGTCTTATCTATTGGCGGTTTCGTCCCAATTCACATTCCAAGTGATATTCGGCATGCTAATTACATTGCCGGTTGCGAAATTGCATTATCTCTTATAGTTTCCGAGATATGGATTATCGATAATTTACACCTTAGGCTCTGCTTCTAACTTGGGCCCAAATTGTAAAATGGTCTTATCTATTGGCGATTTCGTTCCAATTCACATTCCAAGTAATATTCGGCATGCTAATTACATTGCCGGTTGCCAAATTGCATTATCTCTTATAGTTTCCGAGATATGGACTATCGATAATTTACACCTTAGGCTCTGCTTATAACTTGGGCCCAAATTGTAAAATGGTCTTATCTATTGGCGATTTAGTTGCAATTCACATTCCAAGTAATATTCGGCATGCTAATTACATTGCCGGTTGCCAAATTGCATTATCTCTTATAGTTTCCGAGATATGGACTATCGATAATTTACACCTTAGGCTCTGCTTCTAACTTGGGCCCAAATTGTAAAATGGTCTTATCTATTGGCGATTTCGTTCCAATTCACATTCCAAGTAATATTCGGCATGCTAATTATATTGCCGGTTGCCAAATTGCATTATCTCTTATAGTTTCCGAGATATGGACTATCGATAATTTACACCTTAGGCTCTGCTTCTAACTTGGGCCCAAATTGTAAAATGGTCTTATCTATTGGCGATTTCGTTCCAATTCACACTCCAAGTAATATTCGGCATGCTAATTACATTGCCGGTTGCGAAATTGCATTATCTCTTATAGTTTCCGAGATATGGACTATCGATAATTTACACCTTAGGCTCTGCTTCTAACTTGGGCCCAAATTGTAAAATGGTCTTATCTATTGGCGATTTCGTTCCAATTCACATTCCAAGTAATATTCGGCATGCTAATTACATTACCGGTTGCCAAATTGCATTATCTCTTATAGTTTCCGAGATATGGACTATCGATAATTTACACTTTAGGCTCTGCTTCTAACTTGGGCCCAAATTGTAAAATGGTCTTATCTATTGGCGATTTCGTTCCAATTCACATTCCAAGTAATATTCGGCATGCTAATTACATTGCCGGTTGCCAAATTGCATTATCTCTTATAGTTTCCGAGATATGGACTATCGATAATTTACACCTTAGGCTCTGCTTCTAAATTGGGCCCAAATTGTAAAATGGTCTTATCTATTGGCGATTTAGTTGCAATTCACATTCCAAGTAATATTCGGCATGCTAATTACATTGCCGGTTGCCAAATTGCATTATCTCTTATAGTTTCCGAGATATGGACTATCGATAATTTACACCTTAGGCTCTGCTTCTAACTTGGGCCCAAATTGTAAAATGGTCTTATCTATTGGCGATTTAGTTGCAATTCACATTCCAAGTAATATTCGGCATGCTAATTACATTGCCGGTTGCCAAATTGCATTATCTCTTATAGTTTCCGAGATATGGACTATCGATAATTTACACCTTAGGCTCTGCTTCTAACTTGGGCCCAAATTGTAAAATGGTCTTATCTATTGGCGATTTCGTTCCAATTCACATTCCAAGTAATATTCGGCATGCTAATTACATTGCCGGTTGCCAAATTGCATTATCTCTTATAGTTTCCGAGATATGGACTATCGATAATTTACACCTTAGGCTCTGCTTCTAACTTAGGCCCAAATTGTAAAATGGTCTTATCTATTGGCGATTTAGTTGCAATTCACATTCCAAGTAATATTCGGCATGCTAATTAGATTGCCGGTTGCCAAATTGCATTATCTCTTATAGTTTCCGAGATATGGACTATCGATAATTTACACCTTAGGCTCTGCTTCTAACTTGGGCCCAAATTGTAGAATGGTCTTATCTATTGGCGATTTCGTTCCAATTCACATTCCAAGTAATATTCGGCATGCTAATTATATTGCCGGTTGCCAAATTGCATTATCTCTTATAGTTTCCGAGATATGGACTATCGATAATTTACACCTTAGGCTCTGCTTCTAACTTGGGCCCAAATTGTAAAATGGTCTTATCTATTGGCGATTTCGTTCCAATTCACACTCCAAGTAATATTCGGCATGCTAATTACATTGCCGGTTGCGAAATTGCATTATCTCTTATAGTTTCCGAGATATGGACTATCGATAATTTACACCTTAGGCTCTGCTTCTAACTTGGGCCCAAATTGTAAAATGGTCTTATCTATTGGCGATTTCGTTCCAATTCACATTCCAAGTAACATTCGGCATGCTAATTACATTACCGGTTGCCAAATTGCATTATCTCTTATAGTTTCCGAGATATGGACTATCGATAATTTACACCTTAGGCTCTGCTTCTAACTCGGGCCCAAATTGTAAAATGGTCTTATCTATTGGCGATTTCGTTCCAATTCACATTCCAAGTAATATTCGGCATGCTAATTACATTTCCGGTTGCCAAATTGCATTATCTCTTATAGTTTCCGAGATATGGACTATCGATAATTTACACCTTAGGCTCTGCTTCTAAATTGGGCCCAAATTGTAAAATGGTCTTATCTATTGGCGATTTAGTTGCAATTCACATTCCAAGTAATATTCGGCATGCTAATTACATTGCCGGTTGCCAAATTGCATTATCTCTTATAGTTTCCGAGATATGGACTATCGATAATTTACACCTTAGTCTCTGCTTCTAACTTGGGCCCAAATTGTAAAATGGTCTTATCTATTGGCGATTTCGTTCCAATTCACATTCCAAGTAATATTCGGCATGCTAATTACATTGCCGGTTGCCAAATTGCATTATCTCTTATAGTTTCCGAGATATGGACTATCGATAATTTACACCTTAGGCTCTGCTTCTAACTTGGGCCCAAATTGTAAAATGGTCTTATCTATTGGCGATTTCGTTCCAATTCACATTCCAAGTAATATTCGGCATGCTAATTACATTGCCGGTTGCGAAATTGCATTATGTCTTATAGTTTCCGAGATATGGACTATCGATAATTTACACCTTAGGCTCTGCTTCTAACTTGGGCCCAAATTGTAAAATGGTCTTATCTATTGGCGATTTCGTTCCAATTCACATTCCAAGTAATATTCGGCATGCTAATTACATTGCCGGTTGCCAAATTGCATTATCTCTTATAGTTTCCGAGATATGGACTATCGATAATTTACACCTTAGGCTCTGCTTCTAACTTGGGCCCAAATTGTAAAATGGTCTTACCTATTGGCGATTCCGTTCCAATTCACATTCCAAGTAATATTCGGCATGCTAATTTCATTGCCGGTTGCCAAATTGCATTATCTCTTATAGTTTCCGAGATATGGACTATCGATAATTTACACCATAGGCTCTGCTTCTAACTTGGGCCCAAATTGTAAAATGGCCTTATCTATTGGCGATTTCGTTCCAATTCACATTCCAAGTAATATTCGGCATGCTAATTACATTGCCGGTTGCCAAATTGCATTATCTCTTATAGTTTCCGAGATATGGACTATCGATAATTTACACCTTAGGCTCTGCTTCTAACTTCGGCCCAAATTGTAAAATGGTCTTATCTATTGGCGATTTCGTCCCAATTCACATTCCAAGTGATATTCGGCATGCTAATTACATTGCCGGTTGCGAAATTGCATTATCTCTTATAGTTTCCGAGATATGGACTATCGATAATTTGCACCTTAGGCTCTGCTTCTAACTTGCTCCCAAATTGTAAAATGGTCTTATCTATTGGCGATTTCGTTCCAATTCACATTCCAAGTAATATTCGGCATGCTAATTACATTGCCGGTTGCCAAATTGCATTATCTCTTATAGTTTCCGAGATATGGACTATCGATAATTTACACCTTTGGCTCTGCTTCTAACTTGGGCCCAAATTGTAAAATGGTCTTATCTATTGGCGATTTCGTTCCAATTCACATTCCAAGTAATATTCGGCATGCTAATTACATTGCCGGTTGCCAAATTGAATTATCTCTTATAGTTTCCGAGATATGGACTATCGATAATTTACACCTTAGCCTCTGCTTCTAACTTGGGCCCAAATTGTAAAATGGTCTTATCTATTGGCGATTTCGTTCCAATTCACATTCCAAGTAATATTGGGCATGCTAATTACATTGCCGGTTGCCAAATTGCATTACCTCTTATAGTTTCCGAGATATGGACTATCGATAATTTACACCATAGGCTCTGCTTCTAACTTGGGCCCAAATTGTAAAATGGTCTTACCTATTGGCGATTTCGTTCCAATTCACATTCCAAGTAATATTCGGCATGCTAATTACATTGCCGGTTGCCAAATTGCATTATCTCTTATAGTTTCCGAGATATGGACTATCGATAATTTACACCTTAGGCTCTGCTTCTAACTTGGGCCCAAATTGTAAAATGGTCTTATCTATTGGCGATTTCGTTCCAATTCACATTCCAATTAATATTCGGCATGCTAATTACATTGCCGGTTGCCAAATTGCATTATCTCTTATAGTTTCCGAGATATGGACTATCGATAATTTACACCTTAGGCTCTGCTTCTAACTTGGGCCCAAATTGTAAAATGGTCTTATCTATTGGCGATTTCGTTCCAATTCACATTCCAAGTAATATTCGGCATGCTAATTACATTGCCGGTTGCCAAATTGCATTATCTCTTATAGTTTCCGAGATATGGACTATCGATAATTTACACATTAGGCTCTGCTTCTAACTTGGGCCCAAATTGTAAAATGGTCTTATCTATTGGCGATTTCGTTCCAATTCACATTCCAAGTAATATTCGGCATGCTAATTACATTGCCGGTTGCCAAATTGCATTATCTCTTATAGTTTCCGAGATATGGACTATCGATAATTTACACCTTAGGCTCTGCTTCTAACTTGGGCCCAAATTGTAAAATGGTCTTATCTATTGGCGATTTCGTTCCAATTCACATTCCAAGTAATATTCGTCATGCTAATTACATTGCCGGTTGCCAAATTGCATTATCTCTTATAGTTTCCGAGATATGGACTATCGATAATTTACACCTTAGGCTCTGCTTCTAACTTGGGCCCAAATTGTAAAATGGTCTTATCTATTGGCGATTTCGTTCCAATTCACATTCCAAGTAATATTCGGCATGCTAATTACATTGCCGGTTGCCAAATTGCATTATCTCTTATAGTTTCCGAGATATGGACTATCGATAATTTACACCTTAGGCTCTGCTTCTAACTTGGGCCCAAATTGTAAAATGGTCTTATCTATTGGCGATTTCGTTCCAATTCACACTCCTAGTAATATTCGGCATGCTAATTACATTGCCGGTTGCGAAATTGCATTATCTCTTATAGTTTCCGAGATATGGACTATCAATAATTTACACCTTAGGCTCTGCTCCTAACTTGGGCCCAAATTGTAAAATGGTCTTATCTATTGGCGATTTCGTTCCAATTCACATTCCAAGTAATATTCAGCATGCTAATTACATTGCCGGTTGCCAAATTGCATTATCTCTTATAGTTTCCGAGATATGGACTATCGATAATTTACACCTTAGGCTCTGCTTCTAACTTGGGCCCAAATTGTAAAATGGCCTTATCTATTGGCGATTTCGTCCCAATTCACATTCCAAGTAATATTCGGCATGCTAATTACATTGCCGGTTGCGAAATTGCATTATCTCTTATAGTTTCAGAGATATGGACTATCGATAATTTACACCTTAGGCTCTGCTTCTAACTTGGGCCCAAATTGTAAAATGGTCTTATCTATTGGCGATTTCGTTCCAATTCACATTCCAAGTAATATTCGGCATGCTAATTACATTGCCGGTTGCCAAATTGCATTATCTCTTATAGTTTCCGAGATATGGACTATCGATAATTTACACCTTAGGCTCTGCTTCTAACTTGGGCCCAAATTGTAAAATGGTCTTATCTATTGGCGATTTCGTTCCAATTCACATTCCAAGTAATATTCGGCATGCTAATTACATTGCCGGTTGCCAAATTGCATTATCTCTTATAGTTTCCGAGATATGGACTATCGATAATTTACACCTTAGGCTCTGCTTCTTACTTGGGCCCAAATTGTAAAATGGTCTTATCTATTGGCGATTTCGTTCCAATTCACACTCCAAGTAATATTCGGCATGCTAATTACATTGCCGGTTGCGAAATTGCATTATCTCTTATAGTTTCCGAGATATGGACTATCAATAATTTACACCTTAGGCTCTGCTTCTAATTTGGGCCCAAATTGTAAAATGGTCTTATCTATTGGCGATTTCGTTCCAATTCACATTCCAAGTAATATTCGGCATGCTAATTACATTGCCGGTTTCCAAATTGCATTATCTCTTATAGTTTCCGAGATATGGACTATCGATAATTTACACCTTAGGCTCTGCTTCTAACTTGGGCCCAAATTGTAAAATGGTCTTATCTATTGGCGATTTCGTTCCAATTCACATTCCAAGTAATATTCGGCATGCTAATTACATTGCCGTTTGCCAAATTGCATTATCTCTTATAGTTTCCGAGATATGGACTATCGATAATTTACACCTTTGGCTCTGCTTCTAACTTGGGCCCAAATTGTAAAATGGTCTTATCTATTGGCGATTTCGTTCCAATTCACATTCCAAGTAATATTCGGCATGCTAATTACATTGCCGGTTGCCAAATTGAATTATCTCTTATAGTTTCCGAGATATGGACTATCGATAATTTACACCTTAGCCTCTGCTTCTAACTTGGGCCCAAATTGTAAAATGGTCTTATCTATTGGCGATTTCGTTCCAATTCACATTCCAAGTAATATTGGGCATGCTAATTACATTGCCGGTTGCCAAATTGCATTACCTCTTATAGTTTCCGAGATATGGACTATCGATAATTTACACCATAGGCTCTGCTTCTAACTTGGGCCCAAATTGTAAAATGGTCTTACCTATTGGCGATTTCGTTCCAATTCACATTCCAAGTAATATTCGGCATGCTAATTACATTGCCGGTTGCCAAATTGCATTATCTCTTATAGTTTCCGAGATATGGACTATCGATAATTTACACCTTAGGCTCTGCTTCTAACTTGGGCCCAAATTGTAAAATGGTCTTATCTATTGGCGATTTCGTTCCAATTCACATTCCAATTAATATTCGGCATGCTAATTACATTGCCGGTTGCCAAATTGCATTATCTCTTATAGTTTCCGAGATATGGACTATCGATAATTTACACCTTAGGCTCTGCTTCTAACTTGGGCCCAAATTGTAAAATGGTCTTATCTATTGGCGATTTCGTTCCAATTCACATTCCAAGTAATATTCGGCATGCTAATTACATTGCCGGTTGCCAAATTGCATTATCTCTTATAGTTTCCGAGATATGGACTATCGATAATTTACACCTTAGGCTCTGCTTCTAACTTGGGCCCAAATTGTAAAATGGTCTTATCTATTGGCGATTTCGTTCCAATTCACACTCCTAGTAATATTCGGCATGCTAATTACATTGCCGGTTGCGAAATTGCATTATCTCTTATAGTTTCCGAGATATGGACTATCAATAATTTACACCTTAGGCTCTGCTCCTAACTTGGGCCCAAATTGTAAAATGGTCTTATCTATTGGCGATTTCGTTCCAATTCACATTCCAAGTAATATTCGGCATGCTAATTACATTGCCGGTTGCCAAATTGCATTATCTCTTATAGTTTCCGAGATATGGACTATCGATAATTTACACCTTAGGCTCTGCTTCTAACTTGGGCCCAAATTGTAAAATGGCCTTATCTATTGGCGATTTCGTCCCAATTCACATTCCAAGTAATATTCGGCATGCTAATTACATTGCCGGTTGCGAAATTGCATTATCTCTTATAGTTTCAGAGATATGGACTATCGATAATTTACACCTTAGGCTCTGCTTCTAACTTGGGCCCAAATTGTAAAATGGTCTTATCTATTGGCGATTTCGTTCCAATTCACATTCCAAGTAATATTCGGCATGCTAATTACATTGCCGGTTGCCAAATTGCATTATCTCTTATAGTTTCCGAGATATGGACTATCGATAATTTACACCTTAGGCTCTGCTTCTAACTTGGGCCCAAATTGTAAAATGGTCTTATCTATTGGCGATTTCGTTCCAATTCACATTCCAAGTAATATTCGGCATGCTAATTACATTGCCGGTTGCCAAATTGCATTATCTCTTATAGTTTCCGAGATATGGACTATCGATAATTTACACCTTAGGCTCTGCTTCTTACTTGGGCCCAAATTGTAAAATGGTCTTATCTATTGGCGATTTCGTTCCAATTCACACTCCAAGTAATATTCGGCATGCTAATTACATTGCCGGTTGCGAAATTGCATTATCTCTTATAGTTTCCGAGATATGGACTATCAATAATTTACACCTTAGGCTCTGCTTCTAATTTGGGCCCAAATTGTAAAATGGTCTTATCTATTGGCGATTTCGTTCCAATTCACATTCCAAGTAATATTCGGCATGCTAATTACATTGCCGGTTTCCAAATTGCATTATCTCTTATAGTTTCCGAGATATGGACTATCGATAATTTACACCTTAGGCTCTGCTTCTAACTTGGGCCCAAATTGTAAAATGGTCTTATCTATTGGCGATTTCGTTCCAATTCACATTCCAAGTAATATTCGGCATGCTAATTACATTGCCGTTTGCCAAATTGCATTAACTCTTATAGTTTCCGAGATATGGACTATCGATAATTTACACCTTAGGCTCTGCTTCTAACTTGTTCCCAAATTGTAAAATGGTCTTATCTATTGGCGATTTCGTTCCAATTCACATTCCAAGTAATATTCGGCATGCTAATTACATTGCCGGTTGCCAAATTGCATTATCTCTTATAGTTTCCGAGATATGGACTATCGATAATTTACACCATAGGCTCTGCTTATAACTTGGGCCCAAATTGTAAAATGGTCTTATCTATTGGCGATTTCGTTCCAATTCACATTCCAAGTAATATTCGGCATGCTAATTACATTGCCGGTTGCCAAATTGCATTATCTCTTATAATTTCCGAGATATGGACTATCGATAATTTACACCTCAGGCTCTGCTTCTAACTTGGGCCCAAATTGTAATATGGTCTTATCTATTGGCGATTTCGTTCCAATTCACATTCCAAGTAATATTCGGCATGCTAATTACATTGCCGGTTGCCAAATTGAATTATCTCTTATAGGTTCCGATCGATGGACTATCGATAATTTGCACCTTAGGCTCTGCTTCTAACTTGCTCCCAAATTGTAAAATGGTCTTATCTATTGGCGATTTCGTTCCAATTCACATTCCAAGTAATATTCGGCATGCTAATTACATTGCCGGTTGCCAAATTGCATTATCTCTTATAGTTTCCGAGATATGGACTATCGATAATTTACACCTTTGGCTCTGCTTCTAACTTGGGCCCAAATTGTAAAATGGTCTTATCTATTGGCGATTTCGTTCCAATTCACATTCCAAGTAATATTCGGCATGCTAATTACATTGCCGGTTGCCAAATTGAATTATCTCTTATAGTTTCCGAGATATGGACTATCGATAATTTACACCTTAGCCTCTGCTTCTAACTTGGGCCCAAATTGTAAAATGGTCTTATCTATTGGCGATTTCGTTCCAATTCACATTCCAAGTAATATTGGGCATGCTAATTACATTGCCGGTTGCCAAATTGCATTATCTCTTATAGTTTCCGAGATATGGACTATCGATAATTTACACCTTAGGCTCTGCTTCTAACTTGGGCCCAAATTGTAAAATGGTCTTATCTATTGGCGATTTCGTTCCAATTCACATTTCAAGTAATATTCGGCATGCTAATTACATTGCCGGTTGCCAAATTGCATTATCTCTTATAGTTTCCGAGATATGGACTATCGATAATTTACACATTAGGCTCTGCTTCTAACTTGGGCCCAAATTGTAAAATGGTCTTATCTATTGGCGATTTCGTTCCAATTCACATTCCAAGTAATATTCGGCATGCTAATTACATTGCCGGTTGCCAAATTGCATTATCTCTTATAGTTTCCGAGATATGGACTATCGATAATTTACACCTTAGGCTCTGCTTCTAACTTGGGCCCAAATTGTAAAATGGTCTTATCTATTGGCGATTTCGTTCCAATTCACATTCCAAGTAATATTCGTCATGCTAATTACATTGCCGGTTGCCAAATTGCATTATCTCTTATAGTTTCCGAGATATGGACTATCGATAATTTACACCTTAGGCTCTGCTTCTAACTTGGGCCCAAATTGTAAAATGGTCTTATCTATTGGCGATTTCGTTCCAATTCACATTCCAAGTAATATTCGGCATGCTAATTACATTGCCGGTTGCCAAATTGCATTATCTCTTATAGTTTCCGAGATATGGACTATCGATAATTTACACCTTAGGCTCTGCTTCTAACTTGGGCCCAAATTGTAAAATGGTCTTATCTATTGGCGATTTCGTTCCAATTCACACTCCTAGTAATATTCGGCATGCTAATTACATTGCCGGTTGCGAAATTGCATTATCTCTTATAGTTTCCGAGATATGGACTATCAATAATTTACACCTTAGGCTCTGCTCCTAACTTGGGCCCAAATTGTAAAATGGTCTTATCTATTGGCGATTTCGTTCCAATTCACATTCCAAGTAATATTCGGCATGCTAATTACATTGCCGGTTGCCAAATTGCATTATCTCTTATAGTTTCCGAGATATGGACTATCGATAATTTACACCTTAGGCTCTGCTTCTAACTTGGGCCCAAATTGTAAAATGGCCTTATCTATTGGCGATTTCGTCCCAATTCACATTCCAAGTAATATTCGGCATGCTAATTACATTGCCGGTTGCGAAATTGCATTATCTCTTATAGTTTCAGAGATATGGACTATCGATAATTTACACCTTAGGCTCTGCTTCTAACTTGGGCCCAAATTGTAAAATGGTCTTATCTATTGGCGATTTCGTTCCAATTCACATTCCAAGTAATATTCGGCATGCTAATTACATTGCCGGTTGCCAAATTGCATTATCTCTTATAGTTTCCGAGATATGGACTATCGATAATTTACACCTTAGGCTCTGCTTCTAACTTGGGCCCAAATTGTAAAATGGTCTTATCTATTGGCGATTTCGTTCCAATTCACATTCCAAGTAATATTCGGCATGCTAATTACATTGCCGGTTGCCAAATTGCATTATCTCTTATAGTTTCCGAGATATGGACTATCGATAATTTACACCTTAGGCTCTGCTTCTTACTTGGGCCCAAATTGTAAAATGGTCTTATCTATTGGCGATTTCGTTCCAATTCACACTCCAAGTAATATTCGGCATGCTAATTACATTGCCGGTTGCGAAATTGCATTATCTCTTATAGTTTCCGAGATATGGACTATCAATAATTTACACCTTAGGCTCTGCTTCTAATTTGGGCCCAAATTGTAAAATGGTCTTATCTATTGGCGATTTCGTTCCAATTCACATTCCAAGTAATATTCGGCATGCTAATTACATTGCCGGTTTCCAAATTGCATTATCTCTTATAGTTTCCGAGATATGGACTATCGATAATTTACACCTTAGGCTCTGCTTCTAACTTGGGCCCAAATTGTAAAATGGTCTTATCTATTGGCGATTTCGTTCCAATTCACATTCCAAGTAATATTCGGCATGCTAATTACATTGCCGTTTGCCAAATTGCATTAACTCTTATAGTTTCCGAGATATGGACTATCGATAATTTACACCTTAGGCTCTGCTTCTAACTTGTTCCCAAATTGTAAAATGGTCTTATCTATTGGCGATTTCGTTCCAATTCACATTCCAAGTAATATTCGGCATGCTAATTACATTGCCGGTTGCCAAATTGCATTATCTCTTATAGTTTCCGAGATATGGACTATCGATAATTTACACCTCAGGCTCTGCTTCTAACTTGGGCCCAAATTGTAAAATGGTCTTATCTATTGGCGATTTCGTTCCAATTCACATTCCAAGTAATATTCGGCATGCTAATTACATTGCCGGTTGCCAAATTGAATTATCTCTTATAGTTTCCGAGATATGGACTATCGATAATTTACACCTTAGGCTATGCTTCTAACTTGGGCCCAAATTGTAAAATGGTCTTATCTATTGGCGATTTCGTTCCAATTCACATTCTGTAATATTCGGCATGCTAATTACATTGCCGGTTGCCAAATTGCATTATCTCTTATAGTTTCCGAGATATGGACTATCGATAATTTACACCTTAGGCTCTGCTTCTAACTTGGGCCCAAATTGTAAAATGGTCTTATCTATTGGCGATTTCGTTCCAATTCACATTCCAAGTAATATTCGGCATGCTAATTACATTGCCGGTTGCCAAATTGCATTATCTCTTATAGTTTCCGAGATATGGACTATCGATAATTTACACCTCAGGCTCTGCTTCTAACTTGGGCCCAAATTGTAAAATGGTCTTATCTATTGGCGATTTCGTTCCAATTCACATTCCAAGTAATATTCGGCATGCTAATTACATTGCCGGTTGCCAAATTGAATTATCTCTTATAGTTTCCGAGATATGGACTATCGATAATTTACACCTTAGGCTCTGCTTCTTACTTGGGCCCAAATTGTAAAATGGTCTTACCTATTGGCGATTTCGTTCCAATTCACATTCCAAGTAATATTCGGCATGCTAATTACATTGCCGGTTGCCAAATTGCATTATCTCTTATAGTTTCCGAGATATGGACTATCGATAATTTACACCTTAGGCTCTGCTTCTAACTTGGGCCCAAATTGTAAAATGGTCTTATCTATTGGCGATTTCGTTCCAATTCACATTACAAGTAATATTCGGCATGCTAATTACATTGCCGGTTGCCAAATTGCATTATCTCTTATAGTTTCCGAGATATGGACTATCGATAATTTACACCTTAGGCTCTGCTTCTAACTTGGGCCCAAATTGTAAAATGGTCTTATCTATTGGCGATTTCGTCCCAATTCACATTCCAAGTGATATTCGGCATGCTAATTACATTGCCGGTTGCGAAATTGCATTATCTCTTATAGTTTCCGAGATATGGATTATCGATAATTTACACCTTAGGCTCTGCTTCTAACTTGGGCCCAAATTGTAAAATGGTCTTATCTATTGGCGATTTCGTTCCAATTCACATTCCAAGTAATATTCGGCATGCTAATTACATTGCCGGTTGCCAAATTGCATTATCTCTTATAGTTTCCGAGATATGGACTATCGATAATTTACACCTTAGGCTCTGCTTCTAACTTGGGCCCAAATTGTAAAATGGTCTTATCTATTGGCGATTTAGTTGCAATTCACATTCCAAGTAATATTCGGCATGCTAATTACATTGCCGGTTGCCAAATTGCATTATCTCTTATAGTTTCCGAGATATGGACTATCGATAATTTACACCTTAGGCTCTGCTTTTAACTTGGGCCCAAATTGTAAAATGGTCTTATCTATTGGCGATTTCGTTCCAATTCACATTCCAAGTAATATTCGGCATGCTAATTACATTGCCGGTTGCCAAATTGCATTATCTCTTATAGTTTCCGAGATATGGACTATCGATAATTTACACCTTAGGCTCTGCTTCTAACTTGGGCCCAAATTGTAATATGGTCTTATCTATTGGCGATTTAGTTGCAATTCACATTCCAAGTAATATTCGGCATGCTAATTACATTGCCGGTTGTCAAATTGCATTATCTCTTATAGTTTCCGAGATATGGACTATCGATAATTTACACCTTAGGCTCTGCTTCTAACTTGGGCCCAAATTGTAAAATGGCCTTATCTATTGGCGATTTCGTCCCAATTCACATTCCAAGTAATATTCGGCATGCTAATTACATTGCCGGTTGCGAAATTGCATTATCTCTTATAGTTTCAGAGATATGGACTATCGATAATTTACACCTTAGGCTCTGCTTCTAACTTGGGCCCAAATTGTAAAATGGTCTTATCTATTGGCAATTTCGTTCCAATTCACATTCCAAGTAATATTCGGCATGCTAATTACATTGCCGGTTGCCAAATTGCATTATCTCTTATAGTTTCCGAGATATGGACTATCGATAATTTACACCTTAGGCTCTGCTTCTAACTTGGTCCCAAATTGTAAAATGGTCTTATCTATTGGCGATTTCGTTCCAATTCACATTCCAAGTAATATTCGGCATGCTAATTACATTGCCGGTTGCCAAATTGCATTATCTCTTATAGTTTCCGAGATATGGACTATCGATAATTTACACCTTAGGCTCTGCTTCTAACTTGGGCCCAAATTGTAAAATGGTCTTATCTATTGGCGATTTCGTTCCAATTCACATTCCAAGTAATATTCGGCATGCTAATTACATTGCCGGTTGCCAAATTGCATTATCTCTTATAGTTTCCGAGATATGGACTATCGATAATTTACACCTTAGGCTCTGCTTCTTACTTGGGCCCAAATTGTAAAATGGTCTTATCTATTGGCGATTTCGTTCCAATTCACACTCCAAGTAATATTCGGCATGCTAATTACATTGCCGGTTGCGAAATTGCATTATCTCTTATAGTTTCCGAGATATGGACTATCAATAATTTACACCTTAGGCTCTGCTTCTAATTTGGGCCCAAATTGTAAAATGGTCTTATCTATTGGCGATTTCGTTCCAATTCACATTCCAAGTAATATTCGGCATGCTAATTACATTGCCGGTTTCCAAATTGCATTATCTCTTATAGTTTCCGAGATATGGACTATCGATAATTTACACCTTAGGCTCTGCTTCTAACTTGGGCCCAAATTGTAAAAATGGTCTTATCTATTGGCGATTTCGTTCCAATTCACATTCCAAGTAATATTCGGCATGCTAATTACATTGCCGTTTGCCAAATTGCATTAACTCTTATAGTTTCCGAGATATGGACTATCGATAATTTACACCTTAGGCTCTGCTTCTAACTTGTTCCCAAATTGTAAAATGGTCTTATCTATTGGCGATTTCGTTCCAATTCACATTCCAAGTAATATTCGGCATGCTAATTACATTGCCGGTTGCCAAATTGCATTATCTCTTATAGTTTCCGAGATATGGACTATCGATAATTTACACCATAGGCTCTGCTTATAACTTGGGCCCAAATTGTAAAATGATCTTATCTATTGGCGATTTCGTTCCAATTCACATTCCAAGTAATATTCGGCATGCTAATTACATTGCCGGTTGCCAAATTGCATTATCTCTTATAGTTTCCGAGATATGGACTATCGATAATTTACACCTCAGGCTCTGCTTCTAACTTGGGCCCAAATTGTAAAATGGTCTTATCTATTGGCGATTTCGTTCCAATTCACATTCCAAGTAATATTCGGCATGCTAATTACATTGCCGGTTGCCAAATTGAATTATCTCTTATAGTTTCCGAGATATGGACTATCGATAATTTACACCTTAGGCTATGCTTCTAACTTGGGCCCAAATTGTATAATGGTCTTATCTATTGGCGATTTCGTTCCAATTCACATTCCAAGTAATATTCGGCATGCTAATTACATTGCCGGTTGCCAAATTGCATTATCTCTTATAGTTTCCGAGATATGGACTATCGATAATTTACACCTTAGGCTCTGCTTCTAACTTGGGCCCAAATTGTAAAATGGTCTTATCTATTGGCGATTTCGTTCCAATTCACATTCCAAGTAATATTCGGCATGCTAATTACATTGCCGGTTGCCAAATTGCATTATCTCTTATAGTTTCCGAGATATGGACTATCGATAATTTACACCTCAGGCTCTGCTTCTAACTTGGGCCCAAATTGTAAAATGGTCTTATCTATTGGCGATTTCGTTCCAATTCACATTCCAAGTAATATTCGGCATGCTAATTACATTGCCGGTTGCCAAATTGAATTATCTCTTATAGTTTCCGAGATATGGACTATCGATAATTTACACCTTATGCTCTGCTTCTAACTTGGGCCCAAATTGTAAAATGGTCTTACCTATTGGCGATTTCGTTCCAATTCACATTCCAAGTAATATTCGGCATGCTAATTACATTGCCGGTTGCCAAATTGCATTATCTCTTATAGTTTCCGAGATATGGACTATCGATAATTTACACCTTAGGCTCTGCTTCTAACTTGGGCCCAAATTGTAAAATGGTCTTATCTATTGGCGATTTCGTTCCAATTCACATTCCAAGTAATATTCGGCATGCTAATTACATTGCCGGTTGCCAAATTGCATTATCTCTTATAGTTTCCGAGATATGGACTATCGATAATTTACACCTTAGTCTCTGCTTCTAACTTGGGCCCAAATTGTAAAATGGTCTTATCTATTGGCGATTTCGTCCCAATTCACATTCCAAGTGATATTCGGCATGCTAATTACATTGCCGGTTGCGAAATTGCATTATCTCTTATAGTTTCCGAGATATGAATTATCGATAATTTACACCTTAGGCTCTGCTTCTAACTTGGGCCCAAATTGTAAAATGGTCTTATCTATTGGCGATTTCGTTCCAATTCACATTCCAAGTAATATTCGGCATGCTAATTACATTGCCGGTTGCCAAATTGCATTATCTCTTATAGTTTCCGAGATATGGACTATCGATGATTTACACCTTAGGCTCTGCTTCTAACTTGGGCCCAAATTGTAAAATGGTCTTATCTATTGGCGATTTAGTTGCAATTCACATTCCAAGTAATATTCGGCATGCTAATTACATTGCCGGTTGCCAAATTGCATTATCTCTTATAGTTTCCGAGATATGGACTATCGATAATTTACACCTTAGGCTCTGCTTCTAACTTGGGCCCAAATTGTAAAAT